>NC_092630.1:49844000-50153118 GCF_039555335.1 Amphiura filiformis | reverse complement strand
TGCACTGCTTGCACATACATTTCTAAATTAATCTCATTCCTTTATTTTTCAATATTTTTCTGTAAAATTTGGGGAAGTTACTGCCAATTATATTTTGTAACTATCTTGCAAATTACAGCAACATAACTTATTTTGTTTTTCTGTAAGTGCGAGTCAAAATTGGTCCATCGCCACAGTGCGCTTAATTGCCAGTGGCTGAGTTTAGCACTGCTCAAGAATGGCACAAAATATTCAAATCAGTAAGAGCAGGTGAAAAACGTGGCCTACTGAGCTGTAATTTGGCAGAGTTGCCAGTAATACCTCTATCATACCCTCTGTAAAAAGGTTAAAAAATTGAACAAGTAGATCTCGAGTTACAAATTAAATCACCAGCTTCCCTTTGGAATTTTATATTCCTTTCAAATCATGTTAAGAAGACACCTTTCTGAACATAAATGTGAAGTTTCGTGCTCATTCGATGTATTGTTCACCTGATCTTAACCCTAAACGTTTTCTTATATTTAGGCCTATAACATCTACAACTTGCTGCTGGCTATACCTTGTTTAGGACTTTCAAAAGAAGTACCTGAATGTGCAACCATAACTGTTTCAAAATAGCCCGCGATAGTCATGCAGGTAACTCCGAGGTCAAGCATTGAATTGGTTTGAACAAAGATACTCATAATGTATTGAGTGCTACTTTGGTTTGAATGAGGAATACTACAGGAATAGGCCTACACATGAGCATGATGAGGATAATCTCTATTGTTGTGAATGAGTCAATGACCTTCAAAACTTAAGATTTTGTTTACATACACCTACTAATTGGTCATATTAAACCCAATAACATTGAAATTCTTGGTTTTAATTCCTACTTAGTGCAATTTTGATTTTGTGCCATATCGGCTATCTTGGATGATTTTTGGCAAATGTCCCCTAAATGCATGATTTCAATGCCTTGGTTTGAAAAAATAAGTTATGCCAGTGACTAGTTAAGTGCCATTTCATAAGAAACCCTTTGATACTTTCACAATATGCTTGTTTCATGTTTGCAAATATGTTAAAATAAAGAAATATATAAAGGTAAATATATGCTTATGCCAATTTTGCTCCCAACTGCTATTTTTGGACCTTGTCATTTTATTTCGTTCCAATGACCGGTCAGAATGGGAAACTTTGATAATTCATAATTCGAAAAGTTTTTGACCGATTTTGACCATTTAACCACCAAAATACTTCTGTTGATTAGTTCTACTCAGAAAACAATCTTTTGTAGCAATAGGGTCAACATGAAATTTTGATGGTTATCCCTAATTAGAGCTTGTCACTTTGTCAATACCAATCAGACGAACACGTCCACTTTAATTTCCATTACATATTATGAAATAACATAATAGCTGAGGTGTTGGCCCGTTATGGTTAGGAAAATATTTCTACTGATATTGACATTATTAGCTAAATAAGCTGTAGTTTTGCTCGAAAGGAGGCGGTTTCTGCAGGGTACCCCATTTTTATTTTCTCAGACGGCTTGACCTTTAGAGGTCATTAAGTAGACTTGCTTACCAGTCGCTTTTGTTATTCTAACTGCAGTTCGCACATTATAAAAAGTAAACTTTTGTAAATGTACGTGGTGCAAAAACTCTTGCCGTACATTTTTGGTCTATTAATATTCATATTTTAGCTGGGCCGGTTACGTTTGCGGCCATGCAACAGCATCAGTATACGTATCACCACTTCAATTAATTAGCTATTTTGAGTTCATTTATCAAGAACAAATTAATGAAAAACCTACGTTTTTCTGCTCACAGTTTCGCCAAAAACCTTCTGGCTTTCTCAAAGCGTTGATGATGTTATTGATCTATCTGCTTGGAGCGGGAAACTTAGCTTTGGTTTTCCCTTCTATCCACCACGTCAATAATTTCCAACATTTGGCTCAAGATTTAGTTGAAGTAATTTTCGAAGAAGATGAGATCTTTGTGTCACACGACGTAGTATCATTGTTCACTAACACCTCGGTCACCAAAACGCTTGAAATAATTAGACATCTCATTTTTCGTGACCAAGATCTTAAAAACAGAACATTGCTTGAAGTCGAGGACATCATGGACTTATTGAGCTTTGTCAATTCATTTACAAGCAGAAGTTCGGTGTCGCGATGGGATCACCGGTTAGCCCGATCGCGGTAAATATGAGAAAATCAGCCCATCCATACCGCCCCTTAAAGTGTCGACCACGCATGTGGAAAAGATGTGTTGATGACATTCTCGAATAGTGAAGGGGACACGACGGACAGTCTTCACGAGCATCTAAACAAAGTTGAACCTACAGCGAGCAAAAAGTTCATTTATGAAACCGAGAAGGATGGAAAAAATCCATGCCTTGACACATTTATCATCATATCAATTTGTAAGCGCAAAACAGGCGAAAATAGTAACTTTTTGAACAAGATTTGCAATTTAAAGAGAATTGGTCATTGCTCATGCTAGTGACGCTAGTATATGGACAATATAAGTGTGCTGTTTCATTTAATGACATAAAATTTGAAAAAATATTGTAAGGAACACTTGAGGTTTTGATTTTTAAAGCCTACATTTTGGTCAAAAAATTGCTTGGATAGGTAGTTTTCAACAGCTTTCCACATTCGCCTTGCTATAACATTTGAATTGCGTTATATGTTGACCTAGTGACGAAAAGTATTTTTAGGGGGAAGTGTTAGCTTTCGTTTGATATATATAAAAATTATGATTGGATGAAGAGAACACTTGAGGTTTCGACAAAAAACAATCAAAGAGGTCCATTTTTCAGCTAGAAGCTCCACCCACATCTCTTACATTGCTATACACTCAACCATGTCGTGTAATCAAAGACTGTGCGGAGGCAATTCACTGCTAGCTTGAGAGCTCTTGGACGAAAATGTGTGCTCAAGTGTATCGAGGTGGAAACTGTGCGCATGATGGTTTATAAGAGAATCGTGTTTGCATAGAAACCTTTCTATATGCAGAAAGCCAGATAATACTGTGATATTGCTCGTCTATATAAGTCACATCTTTGATCCTCTACTCAAGACCAACGCTGGAGATAGAAATACCACTTCCAGGAAAATCAGTTGTTATATAATTTTCTTGGGCAGCACTGATCTCACAAGAATCTCGTAGTTGAATTGCTCCGTTTCAGCTGATAAAATGCAAGTTTTTTAAAAGTTAATATCATGTTATGAATAGATTTCAATCGAACTTCTCAATAAATTGAAGGGCTGTGGAATTTCCACCGTTGTAAGTACATGAATGCATGGCTACAAAACAGGCCAAAGATTTGGTTTTGGGCAGCAAAATAAATAGTACAAACGTGCCATTTTCACCTGGGAAATTTGGCTAAATATGAACATCACTTTTCTAATCTAACTACATGTATCAAGTTTTAACTCAATATCACAGAATATTTTTGTTTCCTCGTCAGCAGCTTCTAAATAATTTTTTTGTCTCTGCTGTTAATGCCCAGTTATGCCATTTCGTAAAAAAAAAAATTACGGCTAGGGCCCGCAACACAACACTGAACCCCCTCTACTACCCTCGAAGTTTGATCCACCACCCTACCCTGAATTAGGCTAAATGAGCGCGAATTGACTTACGATTAGCTCAAGTAATTTGTGCGCTTATTGGAGCTCATTAGTGCACCAATAAGACGAGAGCTATTAAACGTTATCAAAGGTTGTTCGTCCCAATAGACCTATTTTACACAATTTTCTCGGACATTTCTGACCCATATATAAAGTATTGTCTCGTCAAGAAAGGGACCCATGTGTTTCAAAGATCTTCCGTAAAGAAAATAAAACATTTTGGCAGCCCAACCCTGTAAGCTTTTTATATTGGAGTAACCCCGCCCTTCGACTTGACTCCCCTTTTTCGAAGACGACAGAAGTACTCACCATGAATCCCCCCCCAAATTGCTGTAGGCTGTGGATTCACCTCTCGCCTCTCCTCTCTGAAAGGCTCCCGAACTACTTTGCTGACAGCCGGCCTCCTTTTCCGTAAATCCGCCTCTGCGCGATATCATGCGGTACTCCCATATAGTACTCTTTGAAAAACTCGATTTCCTTTTTTTGTGTGTGTGTCACTTTTTCAGCTCATATTGAGGCAACATTTTCATTATTCATTATTTTGAGATTTCCATTTCTCACAAAAATTAAACGCAAACAAGACACTTGAATCTAGCGGAATATCACCGAAGACTGAATTGTTTATTTCCTGCTTCTGAAATGATTTTGCGACCGGTTTTCACTTCGAAGAAAAATAACAAAAATAATAGTCTAAAGTACAATTTTACCAAATAATGAATTTTTTTTTCAGATTCTTGGTTCACAACGCAGGCGAAATTTCATAATACGCGCGGGTGATCTGAAAAAGGAAATCGAGTTTCAAAGACCAATCGCTACAATTCTAAAAAGTGTTCTCATTCTGTGTTATTCTTTTGTTTGTTTTTCGACTCTTCTAGATCTCATGTTACTTAACGTCCCAACGGTAAGTAAAAATATCTTTGTTTGTAGCCCGTATTGACTTGAATTTAATGCTATTTATATCTTCTTCTTTTCCTTCTTCTTCTTTTCCTTCTTTTCTGACATTTTTTTAAAATTTCATCTTAGGAACTTAGAGAGCAACAGGAACAGGAACCATGCTGAGTACAATGATAGTCCATTGACCAAAAAGGCATTAAAAGTCTTTTAATGCCTTTTTACTGCATGTGATTTAATCCTATTTAACCGAGGACACACACAACCGATTTCAATCGACACACCCGCGCCGTGCACCTATGCAACCGTGAACCGTCCTAAATCCCCTAAATATAGACCACTTTTTATTGCATTTTACGTTATTTGCGTTGTCCTGGTTATATCCAGCAACCGTGGACGTCCACGGTTGCAGGTATGTCCACGTTTGTGATGTGTGTACCCTAATGTATGTACATATTTGCAGGTAATTACAAACGCAATTCAGTCCCGCCCCCATTTACGTACACACACCCAGCTCAGTGCCTAGGGTGAATCTGAAACTGATAATGGGCTACCCTCTCATTTGTACGGCATTTGATGCATTATGGTTAAAAAAAAAAGCATAAAAAAAATTATTCGTTTCGAAACATTTTAGAGGTCCCTACCGGGCTTTTATTCCTAGATCCTGTTACTTGTTTGAATTATTCATTACTATAAATATTCAGTTCATCGCTAAACAAAGGCTTGAACACCTGAAACCATTTCATATTATTAAATAAGTCTGCCACAGAGAAGTAAACACATTATGTGTTATAATAATACTGCCCACTTTTGATACACCAGATAAGCTGTGTAACACATTTGCAGAGTACTTTATAGACAAGGTTGCTAAAATAAGATGTAGCATTGATAATGATCTTGTAAATTCTGTGTCAAATGCTGAAATGAGTGTTACTCTTGTGGTTGACAGGGAACTTACTTCATTTAAAGAACTAAATGATACTGAGGTCCGTGAAATAATCATGGGTTGTGGAAATAAGACCTGTCTGCTTGATTGAATGCCAACTTGGCTGGTGAAAGAAAACGTTGACATTGTTGTACCGTATGTATATCAAGAATATTGTAAATAAGTCTCTTGAACTTGGAGTTTTCCCATGTGAACTGAAAAGAGCCATTGTAACTCCCATAATTAAGAAAACTACTCTTGATTGGAACGACCTTCACAATTACAGGCCAGTTTCCAATATAAGTTTTATTGGAAAGATAACCGAGAAGGCAGTGATCACCCAGTTTAATGAGCACATTGAACAGAACGATCTTGATGAAAACATAGTACCGAGACTGCTCTGCTCAAAATAAAAGATTACATCGCACGTGCCCTGGATGATAATCAAGCTGCCTTCTTGATTCTGTTAGATATGTCTGCTGCCTTTGATACCATTTATCATGACATTCTGTTTCATAGGTTTGAACATCACTTTGGTATCAAAGGCACAGCTCTTCAATGGTTTAGGTCGTATATGACTGATCGTACATTTCAAGTTAATGTAAGTGGGTTGATGTCGGGTGTGTTTGGACTGTGTTATGGTGTCCCACAAGGATCAACTATTGGTCCTAGGGCATTTACGGCTTATTACCAATATGTCGCTACCATTATTCGGCATTACGGTATAATGTATCACATAATTATACGCTGATGATATTCAATTGTACCTGGTGATGCAGCATGTGCTCTGTTTAAACTGTCATCTTGTGTCAAAGAGATTCATTCTTGGATGACATTAAATAAGTTCAAACTGAACAATTCAAAAACCGAATTGTTCATTGCAGCATCACCACATAACTTAACTCGTCTGTCTGGCACTACGTAGTGCATTGGAGCCACTGAAATTGTTCCATCTTCATCCATCAGGAACCTAGGCGTATCCTTTGACACTTCATTGACCATGTCATCTCATGTAACTGCTATTTGCAAGTCTCTTAATTTTTGTGGAACATATCACGTATACGTCGTTACATTGACCAAGATGCTTGTAGCAGTGCAATGAGAGTCCTTATTTTGTCCAAATTGGACTACGCCAATGTACTGCTCGCTGGATGCAAGGCTGGTGACATCACACGCCTCCAACGTCTGCAAAACAAAGCTGCTCGCATAATTTTCCAACTCCCGCGTCGCCACTCAGCTTCAATCTTATTAGACACACGTTGCCCATTAACAAACGCATCATTTTCAAAGTTCTCCTGTATGTTTTCAAGACTGTTCACAACCTAGCTCCTAACTATCTCACAAATAGCATCACAATTCACAAACCATTAAGACAAGGTCTCCGCTCAGCTCAGCTCATGTTCAGTTTGTCACTCCAGTTCAATTGCCTGGTAGCATAATGCCACAGTACACAATACATAAAGTATATAGCAAACATCAGAATTTTTTCAAATGGCCAACTACTCACTGGCTGTTGAATATACTGCTGTCACCCCCATTTAGCCCTTTTTACAAATTTGGTTTTTTATTGATTTTTGGGATATTTTATCCCGAATTATCTTTCACAATTATGTTACAAATTCCAATAACTCTTTGATGACACAAGTTTTTAAGGAAATATTTCAGATAAATTACTTTCTAGTACTTTGTTGAAAATAGTTAAAAATCACCATTACTTTATGTGCAAAATTAAAATGCTCGGTAGGGACCTCTCAAATTTGATCAAAACGTATAATTTTTTTCATGCGATGTTTTTTAACCATAATGTACCAAATAAGAGGGTAACCCATTAAAAAAGATTTAAATTTTATGTTTTTCAGATTCACCCTAGTGCCTATTTCGGTTAAAACCATGTCGTGTACCGACTACCTGTGATGTACCGACGGTCCATGATTTCGTGGGGGAACCGGGCGCACAATTTGGGTATAAAATACGGATTTAGCGCGAAATGAACCAAATTATGCGTAGCCCTTTCATCTTTTAATTCCAATAGTATGACACGGAAATTTTCACTCGCTGCACGCGCAGATATCTCGGTAAAATTGGGCGGAATGCTCATTGGGCATTTTTCTTTCTTTGAATCATCCCTCGACAAAAAGTCTAGTCACGCCTGAGTTGAACTCCTTATTATATTATTGGGCCCAGGCTATTTTGCTGACAGGGACCTTTTCTTTAAGCAACCACTGAACACGTGAACCGTTCTATTATAAATGTATCTCTTTATACCCGCATGCGAAGCATGGACGGGTATATTCCCATTCTGTGGTTTCTTCTTCATCTCCTTCTTCTCCCATCAAACACATCATTCTGTCAAGGCTAGCGCTAAAACTACAAGGGCCCCAGGGCCCATATGTGGTACACTTATGGGCCCTACCCCGTAGAAGTGCCTTTTGCCCATCTTGGCCCCAGAGGTCAAAGGTCACGGGCCCCAGGGGCCCAAATGTGAAAATACAAAGCACGCCATTTCTCATCAAATGAAGCAGCCTCAGGGCCCTGAGTTGGTACACTGATATCCCTAGGGGTACTCTATATTTACAAATATACAAGAGTCCCATAAGTTATATATTATGGGCCCCAGGGGCCCAAATGTTAAAATATGGTGCAACAGATTGACAAGCCTAGCTCTGAACGTACAAGATCACTATGCCTCATATGTGGCATATGTATGGGCCCTAAGTTGTAGATGTGCCTTTTGCCCATTTTGGCCCCAGATGTACAAGGCTGGGGGCCCCAGGGGCCCAAATGTTAAAACAAAGGGCCGGCCGTTTCTCAGCAAATAAAATAGCTACAGGGTTCAGATTTGGTACAAAGATAGGTCTTTAGTATTATATTGTCATATGTATATATAATTCCCATATGTCACATAATATGGGCCTCAGGGCCCCAAACGCTAAAACATGGGGCCGGCCGTTAGTCAGTAAATAAAGCAGCTATAATGCCCAGCTTGAGTCTACTGATAGCACTTGAGAATCATACTTCAACATATGAGCCCCATAAGTCATATATATTGGGCCCAGGGCCCCAAATGTTAAAACAAAGGGCTGGCCGTTTTTCATCATATAAAGCAGCTTTATGGCTCAGAGTTTGTACACAGATTGCACCTGAGAACTACATTGTTATGTACATATGAGCCTCATATATTACGTAATATTGGCCCCAGGGCCCCAAACGCTAAAACATAGGGCCGGCCGTTACTCAGTAAATAAAGTAGCTACAGTGGCCAGCTTGAGTCCACTGATAGCACTAGAAAATTATACTTCAACATAATTATGTACATGGGCCTTATAAGTCAAATATTATGGGCCCCAGGGCCCCAAATGTTAAAACAAAGGGCAGGCTGTTTCTCACCCCACACACGTAGGACTAAACAAACAGATCGTATTATATCATAATTGGAAATACCAGCGTGAAGCGTTAAAGCTGTTCCAGTTAAATTACGTACCCATTGGCTGTTCCATTTAATTTACATACTCCCTCTGAAATGTCCTCCAAAAAGGCTGTTCCGTTTAATTTACATACTCCCTCTGAAATGGCTGTTCCATTTAATTTACATACTCCCTCTGGAATAGTTTCCCCTAATCATATTGCATAGCCTCACTGTGAATGAGAGAGACTGACAACAGCAGTCTATGGAGAGTAATAGAGACGACTCCCCTGGGAGGGGACTTTTTACAAGTTCTTTTTTTTTAAAGTGCTACGACAGTGTAACCTACATTCAATTAAAGCTTGTGACTTTGACTTTCACTTTTTACACATTTTCTGCCCAATTGGACGACTTTTTACAATTTCTTTATTTTACGTCCTTAGCAAATAAGGACTGTAAGTTTGGGTACACCGATAAAATGCGGGTATAGCCGTATTTGTGTACAAATATATAGCCTTCTAGTTATATTTACTTCCAGGCTCCAGCAAACCTGTTTGATGGAAGTTCAGCTACATGTGAAACACCCTCAGCTGGTAATTGACATTTTGCCATCATTTGATAAAATATTGTTAAATATCAAAAGTAAAAAAGTATAATATTAGTTTTGTAAATACCAGTTTTTGTCATAGCAAAGTTTTAATGCGTGCTTTTAACAGTAATAAACACAATAAAGCAATGTTTTTTCACATTTCAATGCATCATTTTTATTTACTACATTATTTCATCCAACAGCAACGAACTTGCAACTTGACCTTGGTAACATCTTTGAAGTTAAAGCTGTGCTGATATCATCTGTGAAGACAGGTAGATATTTTAAAATATAAGTTTTGAAATATTCCATTTATTTAAACTTTTTTTTTAACTTTAAATTTCATAAATGCATACATACCAGCTGCGTTACGTATCAATATTGTTTTTAAAAAAAAGAAGATCAAAAAAATGTCTATTCCTTGCTCTGAGAAAATCATGGCATCTCCAGAAATGCAACCAAATCTCCGAAAATTGAAGCTCCGTATTCTTATCTGTATACAATCATTCCAATGTCAAACTATGATATGAAAATGGATGGATTGCGAATACACACATTTATTGGTCGAGCTGTAAATTTGAAAAATATTGCACTCAACTTAGTCGTGGGTTTTACAATATTTTTTAGAACTCAAAAAATAGATGCGCGCATTTTACCAAATTTTATATCAACATTTTGTTCATCGGTTATTTTTCGACATTTTCCTTAATTTATATAGAAATAAATTCAATCACACATGGACTCGAGCCCATCAGGTTTGAATCAAAATTGTCGGTCTGGAATTTAAGACGTATCAATGGCGACTTGAACGCCCCAAAGCTCGGTTTTTGCAATAGTATCTTCAATTTGGAGTGAAATTGAAATGGGATAGTGAATGGCAGAAAGTTGAGAAATAATGTAGGCCTATATAGGTAGTTAGATGTCCAAAATAACGTTCCACAATTAAGATATCGATAATATAACAAAACAGTTTTTTATCATGCAAGATTCGCCAAGTTGTTCCCCCCCCAAAAAAAAACGAACTTCTAAAATTTAATCGGTACTGCATTTGGTTCTGATAAATGGCGATTTTGTTTCTTTGATCATTTAGTTTGTAGCACAATACAAAAAGGGAGAAAGCGATCAGTTGGCGTGATGTTTTATGTTTTATGACAAAAACAACACGTTTTTGAACAGTTTATGGTGCACTTGCGTTAAATTAAAATTGATATAAGAGGTTTGTTTTTTGATGGCTCACAAAAATATTTCTTTTCATTGGGTAATTTTTTTACTCCGAGACATCTCTGATAGATTTTTACTCCGAGACGTCTTTGATAAAGTGAATTCTCCTGGCCATCTACACTTTACGGAAAAACAGTAACATTAATCCACAATTAGGCTTACCATCTGAAGTTATTATTATTGTTTTATTATTGTGTTTACTTACCTAGCTTTAACAAATGCCGAAGTGCGTATTGGAAACTGTGACCATACTCAAGCACCTGTTACTGAGGATACAATAGACATGAATACTCTTTGTGGCACTATGATTACTGGTACTGAAGCTGATGGTATGGATTACTGGATCCTCAAGGACTGTAGCGTGACAGGGCAGTTTGTGTATATCAAAAACTCCGATTTGGCTGATACGATTTGTGAAATGGAAATTTGGGGAATTTCTAGTAAGTTTTCTTATTTTTCTTTTCAGTATGCACATTCCTTTTTTACAAGCCACTATTTCTCATTTCCCTTTGAAATGGACGGTGATAGCATCCAGCTCCCCCGGCCAGCTCCACATTCAGAATCTTCAGCAAACGGTGCATCAGCTTTGCCCTCCGAATGGTAAATAATCGAATACACTCCAGATTTGTATGTGTAGTATATAATCAACTATTTGATCTAATATTTGATCAAAGGTACATGAAATTGATGGTGCGTGTGAATTGGACAACTCTCCAGTTTTATATTTGAGCATGACAACTTTTGTAAAATCTTAGGAAATTATGAAAATAGGTTTGTATTTGATGTTGCCTTTTGTGTAGACGCGATTTCATCCATTTTCCGTTAGCTGATTCCCCTCTTACTTTGCGTTGGTGTGTTGAAAACTCCAAAGAAATAATTATGGTACTTAAAAAACAACAACATATGATTAGTGAATCTAGTCGAATGCAGACAATTTGCTATACTGATATGTATAGAGTGCAACACACGGCTATCATTTCAATTGTTATACCGTTCCGGTTGGTTTATTGCATACGCGACAGTTCTAAGGTGACAGAGGATGAGAGACAGTGGTCCAGTTCGATTCCACAACCATTCATACCTATCACCTGCATATTGCATGATATTGCTTTAAGCAATACGGAATGTTACATCACAATTCTGTATTATTATTCAAGTTTGTTACGTGTCTATTCTGTCATCGACCAGACAACAGACACGCCCACAGTACCCGGCCACGGTACAAACAGATGTAACTTGTGGAAAATCGTGTTTATGACAAAACCATTAAAACTGATAAAGGTATTATTGTTCTGTTTTTACTGGAAACCCCGAGCTAGGTACTGTTTTGCTATCAGATCTTTACCTAGCTGGGGGTTTTTCAACCCCCCGAGCTAGGTACTGTTTTGCTATCCGATCTTTCTTCTTTCCTTCTTCTTCTTCTTCTTTCTGGCAATAAATTTCAAAATGCTTCTCCTCCTGCATGTTACACCCTACAATTACGTCACTTGCACATATGTATCAGCTATATCCAGTGCCCATAAGGTCTAAACAGAATTGGGGTCAAATGTCATTAAGGGGGCATTTCCGGTATTTAACCAAATACCTTCAAAATGCTTCTTCTCCTGTATGTTACACCCTACAATTACGTAACTTGCACATATGTATTGGCTATATCCAGCGCCCATAGGGTCTAAACAGAATTGGGGTAAATGGTCATTAAGGGGCATTTCCTGTATTTAACCAAATACCTTCAAAATGCTTCTTCTGCCACATATTATATAGTACAATGATGTCATTTGCATATATGCATCGGCTATACCCCACGCCTAGAACTTGCATACAGAATTGGGGTCAAAGGTCATTAAAGGGCAAAATCTTACAATTGCATTATCTGGACATCTGTAAGGGGTATGGGGCTCAAACTCGGTGACAACAAATCTCATGACCAGGGGAACAATTTGCACGGGTCAGGTCAAAGGTCATGCAGAGGTCAAATTTTAGAAATGAATTTCCTGGACATCTGTAAGGGGTACGGGGCTCAGACTTGGTGACAACAACCTTAATGATCAGGGGGACATTTTGGAACACTTTGCAGGAGTCAGGTCAAAGGTTATCTGGGGTCAAATTTTATAATTTAATTTTCTGGATATCTGTAAGGGTTATGGGGCCCAAACTCTGTGACAACATATCTCATGATCAGGGAACATTTTGCAGGGGTCAGGTCAAAGGTCATGCAGAGGTCAAATCGTATAAATGTATTTTCTGGACATCTGTAAGGGGTATGGGGCTCAAACTTGGTGACAACAAACTTGATGACCAGGGGAACATATTTGGAACATTTTGCAGGGGTCAGGTCAAAGGTCATCTGGGGTCAAATATCAAAATTGCACTTTCTGGACATATGTAAGGAATACGGGACTCAAACTCGGTGACAATAAACCTCATGACCAGGGGAACATTTTTGGAACATTTTGCAGGGGTCAGATACCTCCACAACACCAACACGCCCAGCTAGGTTTGTGGTCTATGACCACCATTTGCCACTAGTTCTTCTTTCTTTAAGTTAGGCGTGCAGCCTAACTTATTTCTTTCTTGTGCTTTCTTTCTTTCTTTCTTTCTTTCTTCTTTCTCACAATTTGCTTCTTCTGCCACATCCTTGATCGGATTTCGACCAAACTGGGTCACAAGCAGTATTGGGTAGCTGGCTACAAAAGTTATGTGTTGTTTAACGTCAGAGGTCATCCAAGGGGTCACAGGGGTCAAAAAAGGTCATTTTAACCGAAAATGCTCCGATTGAGCTGAAATTTAAATGCAATGATCCTTATGACATTCTAAACATGTTTCAAATATTTTAAAATTTATTTAATATCATTAAGGGGCCCATAAAGGGGTCAAAGGTCAATTTTATCAAAATGCTCCAATTGAGCTGAAATTTAAATGCAATGATCCTTATGACATTTGAAACATTTAAAAAATATTTTAAAATTCATTTAAGGTCATTAAGGGGTCATAAAGGGGTCAAAGGTCAAGTTTTTAAAAATGCTCCAATTGAGCTGAAATTTCAATGCAATGGTCCTTATGACATTCTTAACATTTTAAAAACATTTTAAAATGCATTTAAGGTCATTAAGGGGTCATAAAGGGGTCAAAGGTCAAGTGTTCCAAAATGCTCCAATTGAGCTGATGAGCTGAAATTTATATGCAATGATCCTTATGACATTCTAAACATGTTTCAAATATTTTAAAATTTATTTAATATCATTAAGGGGCCCATAAAGGGGTCAAAGGTCAAGTTTATCAAAATGCTCCAATTGAGCTGAAATTTAAATGCAATGATCCTTATGACATTTGAAACATTTAAAAATATTTTAAAATTCATTTAAGGTCATTAAGGGGTCATAAAGGGGTCAAAGGTCAAGTTTTTAAAAATGCTCCAATTGAGCTGAAATTTCAATGCAATGGTCCTTATGACATTCTTAACATTTTAAAAACATTTTAAAATGCATTTAAGGTCATTAAGGGGTCATAAAGGGGTCAAAGGTCAAGTGTTCCAAAATGCTCCAATTGAGCTGAAATTTGAATGCAATGATCCTTATGACATTCTAAACATGTTGAAAATATTTTAAAATTCATTTAAGGTCATTAAGGGGCAATAAAGGGGTCAAAGGTCACGTGTTCAAAATGCTTCAATTGAGCTGAAATTTAAATGCAATGATCCTTATGACATTCTTAAGATGTTTTAAATATTTTAAAATTCATTTAAGGTCATTAAGGGGGGCATACAGAGGTCAAAGGTCAAGTTAATACTATCCAGCCAAGTGTTGCTGCTTGATCAGATCGTCACAGTCATCCGCCTAACTTACCTTGTGCCCTTGCAAAGGGCACAGTTGCTCTAGTTCTTTCTTTCTTTCTTTCTGGCAATTAATTTCAAAATGCTTCTCCTCCTACATGTTACACCCTACAATTATGTAACTTGCACATATGTATCGGCTATATCCAATGCCCATAGGGTGCAAACAGACTTGGGGTCAAAGGTCATTAAGGGGGCATTACCGGTATATAATCAAATACCTTCAAAATGCTTCTTCTGCCACATATTACATAGCACAATGACGTCACACATGTGCATCGGCTTTACCCAGTGCCCATACCTTGCACACAGAATTGGGGTCAAAGGTCATTAAGGGGGTAAAATCTATTTTGCCTTATCTCGATATCTGTAAGGGGTGTGGGGCTCACACAACAAATCTCATTACCTGGGGAACATTTTACAGGGGTCAGGTCAAAGGTCATGCAGAGGTCAAATTTTAGAAATGCATTTTCTGGACATCTGTAAGGGATACGGGGCTCAAACTCTTGTGACAAGAAACTTACTGACTAGGGGAACACTTTGGAACGCTGTGCAGGGGTCAGGTCAAAGGTTATCTGGGTCAAATCTGAGAATTAAATTTTTCTGGGCATCTAAGGAGTATGGGACTCAAACTCGGTGACAACAAATCTCATGAACAGGGGAACAGTTTGCAGGGGTCAGGTCAAAGGTCATGCAGATGTCAAATTTTCTAAATGCATTTTCTGGACATCTATAAGGGGTACAGTGCTCTAACTCTGTGACAACAAACTTAATGACCAGGGGAATATTTTGGAACACTTTGCAGGGGTCATGTCTGGGGTCAAATCATATAATTTCATTTTCTGGATATCTGTATGGGGCTCAAACTCAGTGACAACAAATCTCATGAACATGGGAACACTTTGGAATGCTGTACAGGGGTCAGGTCAAAGGTCATCTGGGTCAAATCGTAAAATTTAACTTTCTGGGCATCTGCAAGTCGTATGGGACTCAAACTCGGTGACAACAAACCTCATGACCAGGGAACATTTTTGGAACATTTTGCAGGGGTCAGATACCTCCAAAACACCAACATGCCCCAGCTAGGTTTGTGGTCTATGACCACCATTCTTTACCTAGCCGGGACACCGGCTAGGTCTTGTGATGCTATCGGATCTTTCTTCTTTCTTCTTCTGCTTCTTTCTTCTGGCAACAAATTTCAAAATGCTTCTTCTCTTACATGTTACATCCTACAATGACGTCACTTGCACATATGCATCGGCTATATCTAGTGTCTATAGGATATTCACAAATTTGGGGTCAAAGGTCATTAAGGGGTCATTTCCGGTATAAAACCAAATATCTTCAAAATGCTTCTTCTCCTACATGTTACATCATATAATGACGTCACTTGCACATATGCATCTGCTATATCCAGTGCCTATAAATTATTCACAGAATTTGGGTCAAAGGTCATTAAGGGGGTCATTTCCGGTCTGAAAGCTAAATATATTCAAAAAATCACTGTCTTTACAAATTACACAGCAGAGTGTTGTCATTAGCACACATGCATTGCTACCAACCAGGGTCTTTGGGGTGTCTACAGTTTTGGGGTCAAAGGTCATTAAGGGGTCGCTTCCGGTCAAAAACCAAAAATCATCAAATATGTTCATTTTTTTATATCTCAAAACATAACCAGACCAGAGTGACATTAATTTCATATATGTATTAGTGATACCCGATGTATGCACGGTATTTTTATTTTTTGGTCAAAGGTCATTTAGACGTCATTTCCGGTTTTAAGCTAAATAACTTCAAGAATTTTTATCTCCATAACTAAGCATAGTAGATTTTTTTAATTTAAACTGTAACAATGCATTTTCTCGGTGTATATGAGGTTTTTTTATATTGGGGTCAAGGTCATTAAGGAGGTCAAAACGTCAAATTTGCAAAAAATGTTTAAAATTACGGAAAAGTAGCTGTATCTCAGCCTATGGAAGACGGATAAAGCCCCTACATGCTACAGTGATGCACCATTAATGGTGTGAGATGTCCACAATAGCCGGTCAAATGTCAAGCTTTAAGTTAAGACTGGCATTTCCGGCCCCGGCTAGGTCCAGATCTGTAACCAGATCTAGTTCTTTCTTTCTTCTTCTGGCAACAAACTTCAAAATGCTTCTCCTCCTACATGTTACACCCTATAATTACGTAACTTGCACATATGTATCGGCTATATCCAGTGCCCATACGGTGCAAACAGAATTGGGATCAAAGGTCATTAAAGGGCATTTTCGGTATATAACCAAATACCTTCAAAATGCTTCTTCTTCCACATATTACATAGCACAATGACGTCACTTACACATGTGCATCGGCTTTACCCAGTGCCCATACCTTGCACTCAGAATTGGGGTCAAAGGTCATTAAGGGGGGTAAAATCTTACAATTGCCTTATCTCAACATCTGTAAGGGGTGTGGGGCTCAAAATCAGTGACAACAAATCTCATGATCAGGGAACATTTTACAGGGTCAGGTCAAAGGTCATGCAGAGGTCAAATTTTCGAAATGCATTTTCTGGACATCTGTAAGGGATACGGGGCTCAAACTCTTGTGACAAGAAACTTACTGACTAGGGGAACACTTTGGAACGCTGTGCAGGGGTCAGGTCAAAGGTTATCTGGGTCAAATCTGAGAATTAAATTTTTCTGGGCATCTAAGGAGTATGGGACTCAAACTCGGTGACAACAAATCTCATGAACAGGGGAACAGTTTGCAGGGGTCAGGTCAAAGGTCATGCAGATGTCAAATTTTCTAAATGCATTTTCTGGACATCTGTAAGGGATACGGGGCTCAAACTCTTGTGACAAGAAACTTACTGACCAGGGGAACACTTTGGAACGCTGTGCAGGGGTCAGGTCAAAGGTTAGCTGGGTCAAATCTTAGAATTAAATTTTCTGGGCGTCTGTAAGGAGTATGGGACTCAAACTCGGTGACGCCAAACCTCATGACCAGGGGAACATTTTGCAGGGGTCTGATACCTCTAAAACACCAACATGCCCCAGCTAGGTTTGTGGTCTATGACCACCATTTGCCACTAGTTGGGTTTTTTTTGTATGGCACATCATACATACACGTGTGTTTTGGTCAAAATGGCAATAATCTTTTTTACCTCTACCCACCTGGCATCTACCCCTTAGGTAATGTTGGTCGAATCAGCCAAAAAAAAATCGATTTTCATTATCTAAATCAATATATTATTTAAAAATAACACTTTGATGTTTTGCAAATGTTCATTCTACAAATCATACAGGGTGAGTCAAAATGAAGAAAATGTTGTTTATAGCGCATTTGTACGAAATCTAGCAGGAATCCGCTGTAAGTGGAAAGATCATTGGAAAGAGCAGATTCTGAAGGCTAAATTTAAAAAAAGAATTGTTGTATTTGCTTTCTGCAAACCCACGTTATACTCATATGACTAAAATCACCCATTTTTGTCGGATTCACTTCTATGCTTGTAGTGTATTGATTTGTAGGGCGCTTTATTCAAATGCAAAATCCATGACGGTGTTGCAGTTTGTATGGATACCTTCTCGTATAATCATAATAACTCTTATAACGGCAAAGGGGGTTGCGTCTTCAGTTGCTTTTTGGGGGGTCTATTTGCAACGCATGCATAACTCTTGCAATGTTTACTTTGAACTTTGAAGACGATGAACTTCACGCGGACTCCTAGTTGCATGAAACTTTGTCACGATAATTGAATTGCCATAGTGTGTTTGGCTCCTTTCTTTTTGTGCAGCGCAATATGGTGAAATTGAAATTAAAAAATTAAAAAAAGAACTCTTAAGGACCGTCTTTAGGTCATAATGTAGTCCGATGGGCATTATTGATCGAAACCACTCCTGCCAAACAACTTTATTTTGCATTTGAATATCGCACTATACCAATCAATACGATATCATGATCACATTCACACCTACATGCTTGGGGATGGGAAGAGAAACCGTGTGCAGCTACAAAAATGGGTGGTTGTATTCAAACTCGGATTTGCAGAAAGCAAAGCGACAATTCTTTTTTTTTTTTTTTTTAGCCATTCAGAATCTGTTCTTTTCAATGATCATTTCTCTTACAGCGGATTCCTTCTAGGTTTTGTACAAAAGCACCACAAACATGAGTTTACTTCATTTTTGACTCATCCTGTATACTTATGGAGTTATGTACGTTTTACAAAAGTGTTCTTGTTTCAGCCCTCTTTACAACTCAAGAGCGACAGGACCTACAAAAGTATATCTGTGATATTTGAATTCTTCTACACACTCGGTATGAAATGATCAATGCAATTTTTGCCAAAGCTCACTACCATTCGCAAGATGTTGTGAATTACCCAATCGCAACAGTTTAAAATAGTTGCTAACCTTAATGTTACGATGTGTGCTCTCATCACTCCCAGGCACAACACCGCAGCTTCGTTTCGCTCAGGATCAATATTCGGAATTAGAATCCGTGACAACAAGAACATTTACCGTCGAAAGAATAGGAGATTCGTCGTCCTGTGCTTACTTTAGTAAGTATGCTCCCACCATGGCTACGTTTTAAAGAACGTTCATTACCAAGAAGCTCAATCGGGGATAAAACTATTTCAGGAGAGCAAACACTCTGAATAACTTGAAGAAGTTCTAACGTAAATATAATATTATCAAAAGGCGTGGTCTTTCAAAGTGATATCATGGATATAGACTTCTTAAGCTTCTCATATATTTCTCAAGATATCTTTCGCTTCAAGCGAAAAGTTCATAAAAATGTTAACCTAAATCAATATTCTTGAAAGAAAACCCGATGCACAAAACAATTTAGATCAGGTCTAACGTTAGACCTGGTCTAGAGGTTAGACTTTAATAGGGAGGGGTCCCTTTACTCTTTTCTTTTCCTCGAGTTTACTCCTAGCAAAGTCCAACAGTTAAACTCCAGCAATCTATATTATTAAGCTATATGTATTTGCCCGTAACAGCCTCTATATAATACAGAAAGTATGTAAATACCAAAAAGTTCCTTCTCCATCATGTCCATAGGACTAATCTCCATCTTTAGACCAGGTCTAAAGTTAAACCTGGTGTAACTCGTTTTGTGCATACGGACTTTAAGGTAGATGGCCTAGTGGAAAATTAACCCATATTGGCCATGGTAATGGTAACCTATCTGCTAGTCTACTTTTGCCTTTTAATATTACGATTATAGATTTGGAAATACCATCAGGTACTGCAACAGACAGCGGAACTGATTATTCTTATGTGGCGGCAGACTTAGCAGTTACAGGTCAGCCCGCTTGCCGGTTTGATCCAATGCAAACTATGAAAGAATTTACTGTAACTGTGGTGGACGATACTAATCTTGAACCTGATGAGACAATCGTGTTTCAGTTCGAAACGGCAAGTTTAGCGGGAGCAGAGGTAGCGGGGACCAATACAATGACAACACTGGTCATCGAAGACAGTGTCGGTAAGCTTTTTTTAAATACTATAATAATCTTATACTTTTACTTACTATAGGTCATGGTGACATTTTCCTCAAGTAATCATCTTACTTCAATCTTGTCTGCCTTGGTAGTTGTGCTGTTGGAGATCCATGCATGTGTTGTTTTTGAGATCTGGTCCATATCTTCTAGGATACAAAAGTCTTGCATATATGCCTGATATAGTAGTTTGTGTTGTGCATATTGACATCATGTCCAAACCACTTCAGCCGCTTCATGGTAACTACTTCTGAAATAGTGTTTGTGATGTTAAGACGCTATCTAATTTCATCATTTCTGATTTTGTCCAGCATTGTCCTGTGGGTTAATTCCTAGGATGGACCGGAGACACCTCATTTCAAATTATTCAAGTTTCTAGTAGTCCGAATCGCGTGTTACACATGACTCAGCTCCCTAGGTGGCAAGTGGGAGTATAAGAGACTGGTATATTCTAACTTTAAATGGTGATGAGATGTCATGATTGGTCCACATGGTACTCCTAAGAAAGTCTACCAACTGCCCAGGCTGTTAGTCGTGTATACGCCTCTTGATATCCTCCTCAGCAGGCTCAGCTGATGGTACCTGTACATTACTACCAAAGAGTGAATGACTTTGTCTTCTTTGGTATTAATGTACAGGTACCATCAGCTGAGCCTGCTGAGGAGGGGCGAACTTCGCTATTCCGAAGGTTCGCTATGCATTAAGTTGGGTTAATTTCCCATTTGGTTCATGCTTGTTCCAGTACCTCTGTGGATAGATCTAACTTTTCAAACACAATTTCCATCATGGTTGTGTCATCAGTATCACGGATATTGTTGAAACTTCATCTCTCCCATTTGGATTCCAGAGCCTCAGTTTTGTTTGAATACAGCAGGCAATCCTGTCTCCCCAGCAAACACAAAACGTTTTCGACATCATTCGCAAAAGGTTATAAAAGGTTGTCAGAAAACGTTTAAATGTCGGGTTATCTAAAGGGTATATTAAGGGTATAAAACGTTTTCATAACATTAAAAAATAAACAGAATGTTATTTTGGTGTTGAAAAAATATTTTGCTAAAAATGTTTGCCCAAAATATTTGCAATAACGTTTTAAAAACGTTTGCATGACCTTTATATAACCCGACATTTAAATGTTATTAAAACGTTTTGAAAAATACATTTTAAGAACATTTGGAAAAAATGTTTGCAAAAATAGTTTACAATAACATTTTGAAAATGTTTTATAAGTAGGGCCTATTGTTGTAGTGTGTTTTCATACCAAACGTTTTAAAACGTTTTGATGACCTTTATATAACCCGACATTTTAATGTTATTAAAACGTTTTTACCTAAACCAAAAGCCAAAATATAACATATTTTAAACGTTTTTAAAACGTTTTTGTGTTTGCTGGGTCTCCACAACTGAAACATGCAGTGAGGTTTCCAGTTACCGTTACCATGATTAAGGGAACATTTGAACTGCTCATTAACTCAAATTGATCTTGATCAAAAGCATTTCCACTCGTGGGGGAAAAGAGGGGAAGGAGAGAAAAAGAAGGAAGGGAGAAGAGAAAAAGGGAAAGAAAGAGGGAAGAAGAGAATGGGGAAGGGGTAAGAAAAAAGGGAAAGAAAAAGAGGGAAGAAGAGAAAGGGAAATTTGTACTCTGTAACAATGATTTTTTAGCTTCTAATATGCCAAAAACCAGGAGCTTCCAGGGGCTCCTGGGCCCCCGACGCGGCTTTGCTCCTGGAACCCACCCGTTTAACGCTTCGCGGCAAGTCGCTCGCACATAAATACTACAACTTATTCTCAAAAAATTTTAAATCACGCCCCCCCCCCTGGAAGGTCAGGTCTGATTACGCCCCTGAAGTTATTCCAATCTATGAGAGTTCTAGGTATGGTATTTGAAGCAGTCTTTTGATAAATGATTTGGTGTGTGATCTCCTTGTGGAGAGCTTGACTGGGTGCAACAGCGTTCGAACTGGTATGGACAAGTAAACCTCGTAGCCATTTGTAGCGCTGTTTGCCATTGATTGATATAACCAACATTTTGTTTGTTTCTTTGTTTAATTGGTCGTTCAATAAAGATACACACTTAGTGCTCAAGCCAGACTAAAAAGCCTATAGTATGCTGGCCTA
This sequence comes from Amphiura filiformis, assembly GCF_039555335.1. Classification (NCBI taxonomy): domain Eukaryota; kingdom Metazoa; phylum Echinodermata; class Ophiuroidea; order Amphilepidida; family Amphiuridae; genus Amphiura; species Amphiura filiformis. The sequence continues at coordinate 50,131,056 of NC_092630.1, read as the reverse complement.
AATGAAGCAGTGGCACTTTTCAGAGGGTGATGGGTAAAGGAGGGGGCAAGACAACTTTTAAGGGGGAGGGAGAACTTTGACGAAAATGGTAAAAAATGAGCTAAATACGGTAGTACAAAAAGGCCTAAAATAATCTTAAATATCAGGGTGGTTTCAGCATCCCGGGGGCAAGATGGGGCAGCACTTCTCACAGGGGGTAGCTTCTCCTCCCCCTAGCTGTCCCCACTCCCCCACTGTCAATATGAAGGGAAAAGAAACAACACAGAAATTAAGATAAAGAACAAGGAAAAGAATACCAACAAATCTCAAGTGAACAATTTTACTATCAACCTTAGAGTGGCTGATCAGTGTCAAAGTGACAGGTTCGGTTTAAAGCTCTCTTGTCTTCTGCCACATGCAATGTAAACCTGAAGATTTCATTTTAATTGGTGGTAAGAACCTTATCGAAGTCAAAACGTCCCAGGTTAAAGCCTTGGTTAGGGATACTTTTGGGATAATTTCCTTGGCCATAATAATTTGTGATCAGAAATATTAATCATTTCTGCTTTTATTACCTAATCAGCCAAAGTACCTTATTTTCTCATCATGACGCAGTTTGTTACCAGTGGATGAATGCTGCTGACTCATACCTTGAGAATGTCGGTTCTGCGACACTGGTGCTCACAAGAATGGGTGACACTACGGGTGCCAGTAAAGCATGTGAGTATCGGTGCCATTATCCCTGGCCATTATTAATAATGTTGATAACGTTAGTGTAATTAATCTTAGACAAGAAATGTCTTTAAAAAGACAATGCCACGGCTGAAGATCAAGTTTCATAATTTAGCATTGCTGGTAATTTGTTTTGTGTGTAAATTAACCGGATGGGACATATGGGTATTTATTGGTAAATACCACCAAGGATATACTAAGAAATACAAATACAAATTTACTCTTAAAATGTGTACTAAATATATTTAAATCAGAATCTTACTTTAAATAGGGAATTATGTTTTATTGAATTTTGGTTGAAAACGGTCATGAATTGGCCTCAAAATCAATGAAAATGTAGTCGGTTGCATACAACAATCAATTCAGTTGACCTCAGATAACCTTGAAAATTTTCCCCGCTGAAAGTTGATGACATCCACCAAATTTCATTACCGTCCAACAATCCCAACAGCAGACCTCAGATGACCTTGAAATAACCTTGAATATGTTTGGCGCCTAATTGTGATCACATCCACCACGTTTCATGGAAATGCTCAATTGACCACATTATGACCTTGTACATGCCTTTAAATTGTGGGCGCTTAATTGTGATCACATCAAGCAAAGTTTCTCGACAATCTATGACTTTTTTGTGCGTACATCTACCATGTCTCATTACAATCCAAAAGACCACCAATAATGGGAAATGCACCCTTTAACAACAAACCAAACATTAACTCCTATCCTAAAATATTCTGTCCATTCTCTAATTTATAACTCCAAAATTGTCTGTCCTCGCAAAATGTCTCATAGGGCCTGCACTTTGGCTCGACATTTGAAAGGGGTGTGAATTCATTTTTGGATACGCCCCTATTATAATTAGGTAATACTCGCACACATGTATTATGTATATACATGTACCACATGTAGTAAATCTGTCTGCTTTGTCTGCATTGTGCCGTTCTTAAGCAAATAGTTAAACACGATTTCATCAATCATTATAACATTAGCTCATTTACAGTGTGCAATCATCCCGGGCAATAATTGGGCAATAATAGAGGATGTGCGTGAAATTATTGATTGGCTCCATACAAAGGATTTGAACCGGTGTCCTTCACCGTAATCATGGCGCAATGCAGTGCATTCAATCAAACGTTGTCGTCAACCTATTTGATCGTATAGTGCATTTGTTATGTCAGGTGTGAGACGAGCTGTCGCGGTAGATTGCAATAGCTTGTAATCATGGTTTTGTTGAATGAATTTGAGTAGGCCTACTCCGCCATATTTACAGTATGATACGTCATAATCTAGGTGATTATTTGCATTGGATGTCTTGAATACGCTGGCGAAGTTGTGTAATAATCGGATTAATGCTATAACAGTAGGTAAATACAAGTTTTGAATATATCGCGTTGCAAAGCCCCATATTCAGTGATCCCAGCGAAAGTGGGGAAAAATCAAATTGTTACTTTCATAAATTTTTTTAATGAAAAAAATTGGCAAAAAACCCAAGAAAACGGCAGTATCGACGAAGTTGATGCCCCATTCAAATACATGTAGCTAATTTATATATACTGTCAGTATATAAATTACAGATTCACGTAAATGCATTATTTTTGTCTTAAATAGGCCTACTCGGCTTTCGGATGAACCACTAGCAGAAGATACCAAATTGATGTTTTATGACCTTTGAAATTCTTTTGTTGCGAGTGACATGGTCAGTTCAATTCACGCCGAGTGTCCTTGACAGGTTTGACTCTGCTTCAGTGGTCATGAAAGAATTCAAAAGATAACCTCTGCCCCAACAATCCCAAGCAATTGTCTGAAACTGCTCTTCGGATGATGTATCATAAGAACTCAGTCGTCAAATGATGATAGTCATATAATGACCAAAAAGATTATTACTGACTATCATTGAAGACTGAGTTCCGCAGTCTAGTACAAAATCTGAATTTTGATGATTTTTACGATCGTCCGGATAAAAAAAACCACTGAATGGGCCATTAGTACCCTCCTCTCCTTACCCTGGCAATATGAATAAAAGAAAAATAAAGAAACAAATTAAATAAAACAAGAAAAAAAAGTCAAAGAAAAGAAACAATAAAAGAAAAACAAATATGAAAAGTTCGAACAATATTTGGTTTATAAAATTAATGTGACGTGACCGTGATGAGGCTCGAACTCACCACCTTCCGATTTAAAGTTCGAAGCGCTCGTGTACCAAATTCTGATGCCTTTCCAAGTGAGCTAGATGCTCCTGAGATACGAAATAAAAATAATTCCATAATGATACAGTGCAACAGAGCAAAAATGCCCAAAATTTAAAAGCTATATAATTTATGAACAATATACACTACACATAAAAATACTAATACAAGGGAATTTCAACATAAGAATCCAAACAATTAAGTACCAACATGCACAGCTTTGTCCTTATATCACATTTGGGTTTTTAACAAAATGTTATCAAACCTCTACTGTGATTGGCAGCTGATAATGGCCATCCATTCAGCAAGTGGCTAATAACTGACCTTGACAGGCTTGAATGACCACTGTCATCTGCTACAAAACCATCACACTCTAGGACCTGGTCACTCCATAATGCTACAGAGAGCACAGTACTTTGACAATGGAGTGAAATTATTGATTAGGTGCGGATTTTAAAAGTACAGCTTTCTATGCGTGTATAGCAAAAAAATTGGAATAGAATGTTTGGAATCATGTAACTAAAATACTAAATGCATTCTGCAAAATGTGCTCTGACCAATATATAGCATTTCATTAGCTTTAATTTGACATATTGTTTGACATGTTTGGAATTATGGTAAATCATTAAATAAAATATTTATTAATTAATCAATTATGTCAATTAATTAAAAATTTAATGCAAATATGCATATTTTCTCTGACAGAATTGTAGGATTTGACAAGAGCCATCTTTCTTGTAAGTTTGATTCTTATAACATACCGGTATCGTATTGCGTCCCGTTATAGTTGCAGAAAAAATACGCGTGCAGGACACACATACGCACCCCCACACACACACACACACCCAGGGGATCGTACCGTTTTACAATCGTATAACATTCATTGGCGCTAGTAGTAAATTCCCATTTTCTTTGCTGTACCTCACTTGTTCGGCTCAAAAATTAAAGGGGGACATATCTGACAGTAAAAGCTTACATTTTATGGAAATTATGTTTAACTATTTGCTTAAACAGCACAAAACAGATAAGCAGACAAATTTACTATGGGCCTATACGTATGCCAGGGACTGTTGAAGGGACTGGAAACGGCTTCCACCCATTGTCCCATGCGGGTTGTTGGTTTACAAATTATCCTCAGTTGAGCAAGCATGAATAATACGTTGATCGTAGTCCGAATAATCAGTCCCAGAACCAGTGGCGTAGCGTGGGTCATCTGATTGGGGGCACCGACCATGATTGGGGGGGGGGGGGGGGGGGGGGGGCGCACCGGGTCTGATTGGGGGGCACAAGCCATTTTTTGGCAATTTTCCTATGGGATTTTTAAAATTTTGCAATCGATTGGGGGTGCGGGCACGTGGGAATAACATTGCTATTATTGTCACCGAATTAATCATATCTCTGGTATGGCTTAGTGGTAAATACATGTATTTGGAAGTTCGATCTTGGTTCGAACCCCGCAAGCACCTCTCTTTGATTTTCGATTTGATTTTAACTCATATTTTTAAATCCTAGTTTTCATATTTTTATTAAAGCCATAATATACGATTTCGGACAAATTTGAAGTTTTGTTATTCCAAAAATTATAACAATATTTATAATATTAGTAAATAACTGTCAGGAAGGTTTTCACGTTACATTTGAAGCAGAAGTAGCGAGATAAAAATGAAAAGAAAACACTTAATATCTTGACCGCTTAACTGTGGTGTTCTATGGGGGACTAGTCTTAATAAGTTAGTTGCTCTATCTGGACAACGAACTTGGCTGATTCAATTAGGTGTAATCCGAGGTGTAAGTTGGACATTGTGTAAAAATTACAAATATGCCAAAATATTAGGTTTGAAATTCGTGCATCTCATGATTTAATATGTATGCATAAAAGCTCATAAAATATGTTGCCGATAGGGGAGGGGTCTAGTCCAATTAACAAATCGTGAAAATCTGATATTGATAGGCCTATATATATTCTTGAACTTTTAGAAATTACTTAAGTTTGACATGCTTTATTTGATTATTTCATATTGAAAGCTACTGAACTTAAATGCATTTTTTGTAAAAAAGATATGAACTCGAATGTATAGGATTAGGCTTAAACATGCGTTTCTGTGGCATCCACATCTCTCATACCACATTATTAAAATATTATTTTGTAATATTAATATTGGTATCTCAATTGTAAATTATTTGGCTTTGCATTGTTACTAATTTATTACAAAATGTTTTTTTCTATATCATGTTATTTATATGTATGTGTGTTGAGATGAAAATAAAACTGAACTGAAGTGAACTGAAATAAATCATGAAAAAAGTGGGCCTTCAAGCTGACATTCATTAGGCCTATATTATTAAAGACAAAAGGCAAGGAAAAAAGAAAAGAAAAACGAACTGAAAAATTCCACATAATCGATAAAATAACACGGGAATCGAACTCACAACCTTCCGCACTGCACACCTTCGCTCTGTCCACAAGCCATCGCAACTTGTTCGGGCAAAGGGTATTCTTTTGCTCGTTCAACATGTTCAAGGATCTCACTCAACAACAATCTTTTCAAAACTGCTTGTACTTCAGTTAAATGAGATGATACTACCTTCTTTGACGACTACAATATTTTGTTACACAATAGAGTATTTTGCATTTATAAAATATATAACAATAGACGTTTTTAATTGCTATATTAATCAATATAACATGTATAATAGACAGCGCCGGCTGGGATCCATTTCGTGAAGCATCGTGACACTTGCAAAACTTTTCAACCTACGACTCCCCTCTCAGAAGTGAGAGGGACATACACAAGCGCACGATACTTACCTCCCACGACCTGATCTATGCACAAAACGTAGTTTGGGACCACAAGAAACCCCCTGTACCACGGAAAAAGGTTTTGGCACCCCCGGAAGAACGGGGATGACAACGCCCAGGTGTTGGTGTCGCCCAACACTAACGAGATATCGCCCTCACCAACACACGTTTCTTGCGACCCTCTACGTGTGAGAACGTATGACTTTCTTGAAGGGTGGAACGCATAAAACGCGGGAAGGGCTCAGGTCGTGGGAGGTAAGTATCGTGCGCTTGTGTATGTCCTCTCACTTCTGAGAGGGGAATACACTGCGCACCCTCTACTTACCTCCCACGACCTGATCTATGCACATAATACCACTGAGAGCAAGGAGGTGGAAGAAAGTCGTGAGAGGTAAGGAGGGCACACAGTGCAAACTCCGCTCAACCACAACAAAAAACCACCCAACCCAAGACTCACCTAACGTCCTCGATCCGATCCCTGGCGGCCTGCAAGCAGTGCTGAAGTACCTACAGCTGAATGACTTGCGAGGACATCCTTGAGGTAGGTCGACTGGAAGGTGGTGGGGCTCTTCCAGCCTGCTGCGTCGAGCACCTCCCTCAGGGACACCCCAGAGTGGAAAGCCCAAGATGCTGCTTGGGATCGAATGTCGTGACACCTGACCTGTGACTGTGACTGTGTCTGAGGACCCGTCATCCGTTCGTGATGTTTTTGGTGGGCGCAACGGATGACGGAGGCAACCCAGTGGCTGATAGTGCTCCTAGCGGCCGGCCTAAATGGCCTGGCCGATGTAATGAAAAAGCTGCCTGATGTCCCCCTGATCTTCTCGGTACGCTTTAAGTACGATCTAAGGGCCCTAACGGGACATGACGGTTTCTCCGCCTGTCCTGCGACCAGGACCAGATCAGGGAGGAACACCGGGGAAGGAGTAAATGACATGGTCTGGTTCTTGGCCAAGAAACCGGTCCTAGGCAGGATGGAGACACCCCGGTTGGTAAAGCGTAAATGGTGCTCGTCGATCGACAGAGCATGAATATCAGAACAACGCCGACCGCAGGCCACTGCCACTAAGAACACTGTCTTTAGTGTCAGGTCCTGCAGCGAGAGGTCCTCCATGGGCTCGAAGGATTCGGCTAGATATCGCAACACCAACGGGAGGTCCCACTCCGGAACCAGGGAACGGACTGGGGGCCTCTCCGAGAACATGCCCTTAATGAGGGCGGAGAGGGCTGGACTAGAGGAGACAGTCATGCCTCCCCCAAAGCCATGATGGACTGCTGCTATGGCCGTCCTGTACGCTTGGGCAGTCCGAGGCATACAGCCGCCGTGGAAAACTTCTGTAAGGAAGTCCGCGACTTCGCCTACAGGGGCAAAATGGGGGTCGATTTCTCGACCGGCACACCACCTGTAGAACCGGCGAAGTCGCGAATCGTAAGTCTGTCGAGTCGACTGTCGCCTTGCCTTTGCAGCGAGCGCGGCAGCCGACTCAGAAAATCCCGCCGCCTGGTAGGACTGGCGGAAATACGCCAAACAGTCAGATGGAGGTTGTTGATCACTCCCATCTGAACCTGCTGGCGTGACGGAACGGACAGAAGATTCCCACGGCGAGGAAGGCTGACTGGCTCCCCCACTAGGAGGTCCAGGAGGCGGGGGAACCACCACTGCTTGGGCCAGAGAGGAGCGACTAGAAGGAGAATACAGCCTGGAGAGCGGGCTACCTTCTCCAGCACCCGAGGGATCAGAGCAATGGGAGGAAGGCGTAACCGAATACGCCCTCCCAGCTCTCCCGCATGGCGTCTCTGCCTATCGCCTGGGGGTCTTGGCCCCAGGAGAAGTAGGTCGGAAGTTGGTGGTTCCGATGAGACGCGAACAGGTCGACATGCGGGCGATCTAACCTCTGGAAGATGGAACGGCAGACTGCTGGATGAAGATGCCACTCTACTGACGCTCCCCTCTGGGCCAGGCGCGTGGATGACTGAAGCCCCCCTCGGGACAGTGAATCGGCCAGGGTGTTGTCTACCCCGGCCAGATGCTCCGCACGGAGGGAAATATCCCGCCGTAGACACCACAGGAGGAGGGACACCGTCTCCTTGCAAAGGCTGGGACTTCTGGTGCCCCCCTCCCTGTTGATGTAGGACACAACTGTCATGCTGTCGCATCTGACCAGGATGAACAGGCCGTGAATCCGTAGACCCAACTGGCGGAGGGCGAGGAAAATGGCCCACAGCTCGAGGAGATTGATGTGTCTCCGAGCTTGAGTCCTCGACCAACGCCCGGAGAGCCTGACGCCCTGAAAGTGGGCTCCCCACCCTGACTTGGATGCATCCGTGGTAAGGACGTGGGAAGGGCGGGGTTTCGGGAATGGAACGCCTATCTGAACACTCGGCTGACCTATCCACCAGGAGAGGCAGGGAGGAGATGCCGAGGACCGGAATCCTGAGGCTCAAAGGATGGCGCCACGCTCGATACCGTCCGAGGAAGTACAACTGTATCTTCCTCGTGCGTAGCCGGCAGCCTGGAACCAGATCTATGAGGCTGGCCATCAGCCCTAGAAGGCGAAGCCACGACCGAGCCTGGACCGATGCTGCCTGCCTGATCTGCAGAGCGCAGAGCCGAACGTCGGCGATCCTCGAGTCTATAGGAGAAACCCGGCCCCTGGCGAAGTCTATAGTCGCCCCTAGGAACTGAGGCGACTGAGATGGGGAGAGAAAAGACTTCTGGTGGTTTATGATAAACCCCAGGGACTCTACCAGCCTGCACACCCCCAGAACATCCTGGCGCAGACACTGCGGAGAGGGGGCTACCAACAACCAGTCGTCTAGGTAGACGAAGATCGTGATCCCCTTCCTCCGGAGAAACTCTGCCACCGACTTGACCAGTCGAGTGAATGTCCGGGGGCCGTGGAGAGGCCAAACGGGAGGACCCGGAACTGAAAGGCGGTACCGTCGAACACGAAGCGAAGCCATTTCTGGTCTGACTCGCAGATTGGTACGTGGAGGTATGCATCTTTCAGATCTAGGGTGACTCCCCACCAGCCTGGCTGAAGGACAGATAACACCGCCCGCAGCGTCTCCATCCGGAAACGTGGGGCCTTGATGTAGGCATTCAGGGGCTTCAAGTTGAGGATTGGGCGCCACTCCCCGGATTTCTTTGTGGTAAGGAAGAACGTGGAGTAATGGCCTGTACGGAAGGCCCTGGGGAGAGGTGTGATGGCTCTCTTTGTTAGGAGAGCTTCGATCTCCCCCACCAAGGCCTCCCTCTGTAAGGGATCCAGCGGTGACGGGGTGACTCGAACCCCCCGGAACCGAGGAGGACGGGAGGTGAACTCGATCTGGTAGCCTAGAGACACTGTCTCTAGGACCCATCGGTCTGAGGTCGCCCGCCGCCACGCCCTGGCAAATGCCAGGAGACGACCACCCACTGGGAGCGGGCGGTCGGGTCCCGGAAGGAGTCAGAACCGGCGTCCCCGACCGCGTCCGCCATAGGCGGACGGGTCGTTACGACCGGCACCGTCACTCTTGCCACGCCCTCCATTGCGACTGCGATTGCGGTTGTGATTCCGCCTGCCGCCTCTTGCACCTCGCACGGGGCCAGAGGGGGCATGGGTGGCTGGCGGAAATAACGGTTGCAAGAGGAAGGATACTGCTGCTGCTGCTGCTGAAATTGCTGAGCAACCAGCTGCTGCTGCTGGGGCACCTGGATATAGGTCGGGTTGGCTGTCTGACCTTTGGACCGAAACCGCTTGGGCGCTGATGTGGCCGGTGCCTTTGGTTGGCTGGCCTCCTTAGCCGCCTTCCGTCTGGTACGTTCATCTTCGGTCAGCCTGGGAAAGGCCCCGCCGAATAGATCAGTACCAAACGGAGCAGACCTCAACTCTCTTTTGTCCGAGAAGTTGAGCGCCTGGGCGACCAAGGCTCGGCGCGCCAGGACAGACCGAGTTGAAATCCGAGCGAAATGCTCCGCTGAGAGATGATTGAGGTCAGCCAGCACATGTACCGCCCTCAGTGTCGCCTCAGGAGACAAGGACCTTTCCTTGTCCAGCAAGCTCCGTGCTAGATGAGCGCTGACGAGCTGTTGGACATTGGAAATGCGGAGCCCGTCTCTGGCGAGAGACTCCAGGGACCGTAGCTCCTCATCCCGGGCTTTATCCCAGGGAGGCACCTTGTGGGGCGCCTTTGGTCCAGCCTGCCTGGGGGCTCCCTCAACTCCTGAGGGAGGGAGCTCTCCGGGCGACACTTGGTCCCCTTATCCCGCTCCATCTGGCGATAGGCCGCCTCCGGACCGAGGGGGTTTCTAAGAACGCCACATCCTCTGTAACGTGGGGCAACGCCCGTGCCAGCCACGGGAGGCGGTCTACCTCACCCTTATCCTGTACGGCCGTGGTGAGTGCCTTGATGTCACGCGATAAGGGGATGAAAGGCATTGACTTGGGGGGCTTAGCTGGCTTTGCTGCATATCCTAAGTCGGAAGCCAGTTGCGGAGGTGTCTCGAACTCCAGTCTCATCTTAGCGTCCGATAGGACGGCTGCGAAAAAAGGAGCCGAGACCTTAGGAGTAAGGAGCCTCTCCCGCAACTGGTCCTCCTCGGAGCCTTGAGTCGGTGCTGGGAATGAATAAGGGTCCCCCCAGCCTCGACACTGATCATAACTCCACTGGTACCGTCCAGGTGGAGCCGGGTCTGGCTGAGGAACCCCCCCCCACCGAGATCGCTCCTGATTGGGGCCACGCTCTGGACCGAGGCGGCCCGACCGCTCTGCGGTCGAATGTAAGGAGAAACCTTGAGTTTCTGCAGCGAACGTCGAGCCAGCTAAGCTCGGGGAAGGTGTGGAATCTGAGCCTGTGAGCCTGACGGAAGGAAGGACTGGGTCATACTCACTGGCGGAGGAAACGACGAGGGGCCTGGGACCAAACGCGAGAGAGAGTAGGATCGACCCTGTTGGTCGGCCACGGTGAACGTGTCTGGCCAAAGTGCTTGGCTCTGCAAGGAATACCGACCGAAGAGGGTTGTTGGGAAGCTCCGAGGGAGACCGAGAAAGGCGCTGAATGACTGACGGGGTCGCGATGAACCCCAACGGGGATATCAGAGCCCTCTCTGTCAGCCCTGGGGAGTCGAAAAATCCCGAAAAGACTCTACCTCCGTCTGACTCTGAGAGCCATCTGAAAGCTCATCATAGCTAGCCTCTATGCTAATCGCATCGGACTGCGGATCCGGACCTGTTGAAGGCAAACCTGGACCCACTGGTCGGGTTACCGCCGAGGGCATCTGACCGGGATCTTTGCCTAACAAACCAATGAGTTGGTTCATGCGGTCTAACGCCGACGGGTCCGAAAGTGATGAGATGAGCGTTGACAGTGCCTCAGCCTGAGATGCCGAGCATTGACTGCTCTGGGATCTCGGATGCTCAACCATCGAGGGAGCAGCTAGGGCAGAGGAGGGATCCCGAAACACGCTCTGGCCAGGGGCCGAGCGTAAGGGATCCGAGCGGTTGACCGGTGGACCATGGCTGCCGTCGGGGGTCGCTCTACCGTCCTGGACGGACGGGAGGCCTTCCGACGGTCGAGCCGTGGAACCATTGAGGTCGACCGCACACGGGGAGGACGCCTGAGCAGCGCCTACGCCCGGGGCACTCAACCCGACCGCAACTGGTGCCGTCGAGGAGTGGCCGCTCGGGCGCGAGCCAGCCCATTGCTCAGAGGATGCCGGGGCCGCATACCCACCTACGGCACTCGACCCGGACGCCGTAGCGCTCAGGGAGCCGCCGTGAGGGTACGAGCCTCCTAGCATAAGGGCGGGCGGAGCCAAAAGGCTTGGGGCTGCCCGACCGAGGGACAGATAGAGAGATTGACTCTCTCATACCTGGTCTCCTGGAGCTAGAGGACCCAGGGGACAGAGGACAAACTCCCTGGCTGGCGGGGGCTAGGGACACTTTCTTCGCCGAGCCAGACGACTCCTGCGAAGAAGAACGGCGTTTGCGGTTCCTGTCCCTAAGCCCCTCCACCTTACGTTGGTGAGACTTCTGTAGTTTCACCTTATGGGCCAGGGACCTACAGACTCCCCCAAGGGGAGAACCCCCTCCTCTACCGCCAGAGAACCCAAAACATGAAAAGGCGCACGGGATCCAAAAAAGTGAACACGAGATCCCCTACTACTGAGAGGTGCGCATGGGAACAGTTTTGACATAGGCCCCCGCACTATTAAGCGAAAAAACCGCGAATTTTAAGCTTACCACATGTGCGAGGGAAAAATGAATCAAAACACCGACTACGAAAGCCAAAGTAGCCGGGACAGAAGGGAGATCGCCAAGAAAAATCCCGGCGACCTCCCAGTGGAATTACCAGGGGGGAGCCGAGTGAAAACCTTATAATATTTTACTTGGGCGGTCTCACTTCGGCCACAGAGACTACGAGAAACTAGCAAGAAAAAACATCACAAATGGAAAAAAATCTTGCTAAATTTACAGAAAATATCACCGAAGTGATTACTGATACTTGCGTAACCGTTACTCGGAAATAAGCCTCACGCTGCTACGATATTTCTCAACAGAAATTGGAGCTCTTCGTAAACACGTCCTTGTTGGTCGCAAGAAACGAATTGGTGAGGGCGATATCTCGTTAGTGTTGGGCGACACCAACACCTGGGCGTTGTCATCCCCGTTCTTCCGGGGTGCCAAAACCTTTTCTGTGGTACAGGGGTTTCTTGTGGTCCCAAACTTCGTTTTGTGCATAGATCAGGTCGTGGGAGGTAAGTAGAGGGTGCGCAGTGTATTAGGTTATTCCACCGCTCATTTCGCTGAAATTTTAATACAAGCTGTGGTTAATTAATGTTTATCATAACAGAAAAGCATTAGACCGGAGTTTCCTCAAAGCTGTAGATATAACCATTTTTGTTATCGTGACATGCATTTTCTCTAATTTTTTAGGCTATTTCGCGCACCAAAAGCATTAATTTTTTCCACAAAAATTCAACTTTTACATGTTATTCTTTGCCTTATACTCATGTTTCATATCTTATCTATGGGCTCAATATGGAAATGAAGGGAGAAACGACTCGTGTATTCCATTTTTTTAATGTTTTCTGAAAAACCGTATTTGCCACCTGATTTTCAACATTGCGTTACGTAACAGCTGAAGGTCACGCCTGTAAAAATTACCGGAAGTGAGCTAAGTTGCTGTCGTACTGAATAGGGTGCTTGCACGGAAGATCAGTTCAAATCATCCTCCAGATACGCTCCAGAAGACATATGCAAATGCATGGAGTACAATACCAATCACCTGTAAACTGGTATAGATCAAAGTAAATCTTAGTACTCCATGCATTAGCATATCTTATGGAGCTTGTCTGGAGGATGATTTGAACTAATGACCATTCGTGCAAGCACTCAGTGAGCGTGTTTATAGTGAGCCAGATTATGCGGTACTTAGCTGGACTGCCACTCAGTCTATATTTGTTTATGTTTTACTAACCATTGCAAATCTAGACTACGCGGTAGTTTAGCTAAATAACGGAAAGATTGTCTCACTATAAACACGCTCTATTTGACATAACTTTAGAAATATTTGAATAGGGCAACATGAGTAAATAATAAGAAAACAAACATCACGCCCTCGATGCAACTCGCATGTAATCGAAGGCCATAAAAGATAACCTGATAACAATAGCTTGACAATAGCTATCTATAATCCGTTTTGAGTCCCTTCATACACAGTCCCTGGTCCAATGCATATACTGTGTGTATTGTTCCCGGGTATAGTCAATGCAGTCAAGCAAACATGTATTACATTTTGAAAAGGCTATAGTGTATCACAGGCATGTATTGAATGGCCAGTCATACAGGAATTAATCAACTGGCAGTGACTGGTTCCTTTGTTACCACATGTCAGTCATCTATCGGTTTTTTGACCATCGTATCACAGTGATGGCCAATCACAGGCGAAGTAATCAAATAGCAGTGACTGTTGCCTTTGTTACCACATGTCAGTCATCTTGTGATTATTGGACCATGTAAACCTGCCAAAAACGAGCCAAAGTGCAGGCCCTATGCGCATTATATCAATTTAGGGGTCTTTTAGAGCTGAAATTAAGGGTCTTTCAGTGCGTTGTTTGGTCAAATTCAGGGGTCTGTGGGGAACTGCGCTGTCCAAAAGCTGGGGTCTCTACCCATATGACCATTGTGTTAGGTGTCCCCCTCAAGCATTAAAAGAGAGCAATGTAGGAACAATGTTAAAACAAACATGACAATAGAGTGTTAGACCTAATATAACCCACAGACCATTCAACAAGCTTGTCAGATACATGCCTAGGCCTACATGTAATTAAGCTATATTTATATACTATACAAGTCCTAGAAAAAATAGGAAAAACTTTATTTTTAACCCGGTTTTTATGTTGAAAAGACAAAATTAATTTTAAAAATATTATTTAGTTCAATTTATTACCTTTTGAACTACTTTTAACTAGCCGAATAACATGAAAGTCCTGAGATGTTTCGCTTAAATCTTGTTGAACCAATTAATAAAATAATACAATAGTTTATTTATTTACCTACATATTTAAAAGTACTTATCAAATGGGGTACATTTGTTCAATATTACAGGCTACGTGTATAAATTATGCCCATGTCACAACTACGCCCTAAAAACTTGGGATTTTTCTTGTTGAAAAAACGAAACTGATGTTTGTTAGATATCAATTATTTTATCAATAACATTTTAGTATCCACAAATATAAAATAAACAGCATTATATCAAATGCATCAGCACACTTCACATGGAATCATCAATGTCCCGGTCCATCCCCTTTTAAAGGGATTTCTATTATCCATAAAACGATTTATAAGGATAGGATATAAATTCTACATATAGGCGCAAATAGCCATAGTAGCTGAAGGCGCCATTAAACCCAAAGAAAGAAAGTCTACATGTATAGGGCTATAGATACATTAGATCTGTTATCATCCCGGGTTATCAACTGTTCAGTGACCAAGGAGGAGAAAATAGCAAACATTACTTCAAAGAAAGAATATCATATTTTTCTCAAAATGTTAACAACTTGAACGTGTTTGGTGTCAATCTGGACTGAAATTGAGTCATGCACCAGATTTCTTTGATTATAGCAAAATTCACCCACAAACAAAAAACATATCCAGCACATTTCATATCTGCCTAAATTCTTAAGTCTAAAAACAAAGTCATCGCCACTAGTATAAGGTCTACTCTAATCTTGAATTGTTTATTTCTCATCAGCTGCATGCATTCTAGTAGACTAGTCAGTGATTCCATGGCTTGGAGTGCATGAATGTAGTTGAACTCAGGACGAAGCATAGTACACTGACATATGAGCCAAGTTCTGGTCTAACCCAACTTCATGCATGCCTATCTGGCAACACATAGCAGTATGAGCCCAAATTAAAGATGTTATTAGACTTAAATTCCGCCAACATTGGGTGTAATAAATTTAAGTTATTAAAAGATAAGAGACCCACATAGCACCCGAATGGGCTATTTTAAGTGCAAATTCCATATTATAGCCACTGCCGTGGCAAAAAAAGAGGATACGTAATTCCATTTCGGTATGTGAAAGCTTTATTTCGATAGAACTTATTTTACTCAAACAAAAGTAATCTTGGGGTTGATGTAGAAAAAGAAGACCAAACAACTAAACAAATTTTTTAACATTTCCTTACCACTTACACGTATTACAATATTATCTTTCTGGTTAATCTGGCCCTAGCACTACTTTCGGCATCTGTTGCTTTTAGGATGCTATCCAGAGAGGTTGCGTCGACTTTCGGGTTCTGTTGCTTTCTGGTTGCTTTTAGTACAGGCGCGTAGCAAGCGGGGGGACAGGGTGGACGAAGTCCATGGGCCCCGAGGGTTCAGGGGCCCAAGCACAAAAGCGAAGTTAAATAAGGGCTGATATAGAGCAGGGCCGGATTTTTATACCATTGGGCCAGATGGGCCCCAAATTTTGGGGGCCCCAACATTGCCCTATGCATCTTTCTTTTAACCCCAATAACAGCATGTTTTTTGGTCAAAATAGGGCAAAATCGTAAATTTTAAATACCAGAATTTATGTTGATCTGGGGCCAAAATAGTCTGAAATAGTTTGAATTGAACAAAATATGTTAGTCCCCCTTGGTCCCCCATTAGTTAAATCAAAACTTGGCCACTGACTTGAGTGCACATACCTTCCTCGGCACGTTAGTTCGGGGCCTCCAAATTTTGGCCTGGCCCAGGTCCCCAATAAGGTAGGCTATATCCTGCTCTGGTTAAAAGGGCCCGTACTGCTCCTTGTCCATGGGCCCCTGATGCTCTTGCTACGCCCCTGTTTTAGTATACTATCCAGAGATGTTGACCTCGCGCTACGCGCTGTGGTTGTACGTCTCACACTACGCGCTCGCTAAGTCCGTGACGGAGGGCCACAAACTGCGGCTATCTGGCCCCTGCCCCACTCTGATTAAGTCCTTGATTAATTTCTAAAAAATACGAATTTTAGTTTTACACAGCCGTTTGCCGGCCATGCTGTCACAAGCACCACATTGAATGTACAAAACCAAAGTAAATCATTGGCATAATTTGTATTTAGATGATTTAGATATATTTAGATAATAAACACAATGTGTGAGAAAAGTACAAATAAACCTTTATTTACTTCTTTAACCTGGGACATGCAATCGGTGACCAGCACTGTTTTCCCTTGCTGCCCAGGATACAACACAGATAAACAACAAACAACATGTATTTAACAGTTTTAAAAATATACATAAAAGTCATAAAATTAATACCATTTTGTCAGGCCTGGTCCAGCTTCTGCTTTTTTACCATTCTTTTTCTTATGCCCTGGCTTTAGCTTGTACGTGTTGTATACATCACAGTACTTGTGAGTGGTGGGTGTCAATAATTACAATTGTAGCTACATATCTAACTTTAATTTAGGCTTAAGGCTACATGCTCTTTTTGTTTGAAATTTTTGGCGGGAAATAATCCCGCCAAAACATTAAAGTAATCTTTTCCCACAACTAAATATCATAGTCATAGTCATAGTCATAACTTTCATTGTGCTTAGTTGCAATTATCCCAGAAAATTCTTGATTTGTTTTTACAGAGTCTTGAATTGTCGATGTTTTTGATCAAAAAACATCACTTGGTGTATTTTGAAACTCGAGGCATTAACTCTTCTCAAATTAGCCCAAATCATAATTTATTATATGCACGTGTAGCAAACACCAATGGGAATAATTGGACGTTGTTTGCGGAGCCTAAATTTGGTTTGATTTTATTTCACAATAATTCTAAGGTGAGAATTTTGACCTGACATTTCCTTTTTGGATTTCAAATTTAAATTCATTGATATGTGATATTTTGAATAAATAAAGAGTACGCTTACCTTTCTGCAACACTTCCCGGGATCATTAAGCATCTACTGATAACCAACATTTTAGCTGAAAACAGTCCCTTCCTATCATTTTTGAACAAAATATGGTTCAAAAGTGCGTACACTACGCGTATAAACTAGCACAGCGAGATAATGAACAGAGCTATTTACGGTGGGTATCTATTGTAAGCTATTAGGGTAGGCCTATAGTATATCTTCCCGCAAGTGACAAGATGTGTCAAGCAGGGCGGTATATTCAAACGCTATTGTCTGGATCATTGAGTATCGATTGCGCACGTATACAAGCAGCACGGATGTGTGTGGTCCTCCCCAGGTTTTGACATAAATTACAAATGACGTCGTGAATGACCCAGCGTTTTCATTTTATTATTACTAAATTAATCGTCGTTTATCACGAGTGCTAAGAGTTGTACCAGTTCAATTCATCAAAATTAATTTGTATTTAATGAAAAACAAACAGACAAGTAGAGGCATATGTCTTTCTATGACCGTATTCCTACCAAAATCTGATTTTCAATAAACTAGAAACGTGTTGATATGTATATCTTTGAAAATCGCCGAATGTTAACCACAGTCACCGTGGCACAGTATAGGCATCTTTAGCATTCATAGTGCAATTGGCAGTGGTTCAAACCCCGGTGAAAATTTTAGTATTTTTTATTCTTTTTACTAATGCGCTGTGCCGTTTTTCAAATACGCCCCTGAATGAAACTCATGGGCAAGTACCCTTAAGGGAATAATTGCATATTTGTTTATAATATTGTATGGCTGACATGAAGAAGGGGGCTGGTGGTTTTCTGTATCTTTTCTCCACCCACCAGTCCCAAGTACAGGGCAATAAAAATGAAAAAAAAAAATTAATACCATATAAATTATACACATACTAGCTACAAGAATTTTTAAATAACATATGAATATTATGTTACATATGGATATTATCAAAGCTTCAGCAGTTAAAATAATAATTTTCATTTGTTGGTCATGTCTTTTGTTACCACAATAGCAGTTTTAGTATTAATTTCACTGGCAAAATTTGGTATAACATTTTGTAATGTTTCCTTCTTTCAAGGTGTGTCGACCTCTGTAGCCGGTGTCACAACGCCTGCCACGGAAATTGATGATTTTACTGCTCTGCCATCAATGACTGAAGTAATGTTTGGGGCAGGTGATGAGCAACAGAATGTAGTAGTTGATATCACCGATGATGAAATCCTGATGAATGATGATGTTGATGAAATGTTTAAAGTTGTATTGGAGACGGCTGCTGCGTGCGACGGACAGACAGTCAATCTTTGTGATGGCGGCCTTGAAGAAACGGTGATTACAATAACAGATGATGATGGTGAGTACTTATAATCAGTTATAATCATGGCAGAAATCTGGTTTAGATGTTTACAAACATAGTAAGACATTATAACCTAAGCCAAGAGAATCGGCAAATAAAGGAATATTATTTTTTTGTCACACCATAGTTTGTTACGAGTGGGAGCGTGATGCTTATTCATACCTTGAGAATGTCGGTTCTGCGACACCGGTGCTAACAAGAAGTGGTTATACTATGGTTGCCAGTAAAGCATGTGAGTATCCAGATGAAGCTTACTCCCAATTCCAGAAAAATATAGCACTAAGTTTTTGGGATTAAAGAAATATTTCCTGTTTTGCCAAATGAAGCATAGCTAAACCCTAATCCTTTAGTTAGTGCTAACTAGCAACAAACGTCAAGTATCCACCTTTTTGTATTTTTTCTTTTAAGGTGTGTCGACCTCTGTAGACAGCGTAACAACGCCTGCCGTAGAGTTTGATGATTTTGCTCTGCCAGCAATGACTCAAGTCATGTTTGAGGCAGATGACCTACAACAGAATGTAGAGGTTCCTATCACCGATGATGTATGTTTCACGAATAGTGATAGTAGCGATGATTTTGATGAAATGTTTAAAGTTGTATTGGAAACGGCTGCTGCATGTAATGGAGAAACTGTGAATCTGTGCGAGGGAGGACTCGGTGAAACGTTAATTACATTAACAAATGATGATGGTGAGGTCTAAGAGTATCATTAGTATAATGAATATTGTTGCTTTTGTTCTTGTCGTCGTTGTCGCCGTTCATATTGCTTTTGTTGTTGTTGTTGTTGCATAAGGTGTTAATGAAGCCTTAGTTTAATTTTACCTTGATTTAATATGTGACTTGACATATTTGCTTAAATCATTTGATATTTGAAGTGATAAAATTAAGTCGTTGAAAGATTGAAATATTATCGCGCCTTTTCCACTGCAACTATGTTGGGAGTAACTAATTCAGTTTTAACAAGACCTAATTATTCTGTCGGTCCGTGCCACGTCACTTCCGGTTGATGATGAGACTCAAATTTGAGTGAAAACAAGTCCTTGGTTCTTGATGATTTCTGTCATTGGTGTTGTGTATATTTCGATCGCAAATGTCAGTGGAATCAAACAAGTTTCTAAGTTTTCAGAGTGGAAGTTACTTACTTGATTTATCGTATTATATAATGACAAACCGACAATTAAAGTCCATGGTCGAGTGTTGTTTTTTTCCAAAATTGACGATGTTGACACCAGGCCACTCCAGTCTGGAGTGACTAGTCTCCTTCACAGCCGGTTTCTGTCGTTCATTACAAACCGGAGCTTGGGCCCAAGACTAGAAGCTGGACCGACAGAATATTCTTCTAAAATGACCCGGGAAAATGATTACTGATTACTTTTTTTTTTTTAAATGCCTTCGTTCGACGAAGATTATTTAATATTCATTAGTTTATAGCCCTAGCACTTAACGTTACCTCGTCAGGGGCGCCCTTAACAATTATTATGTAACCTTTACCCTACACGAACTTCTTTTATACCAAAGCAGTTTTCTAATATTGTTATTCTGTCTTGTTACTAAATATAGCATTGTATAGTTTCCAGACAGTAGACCCAGCTAAAGATACGCCGGAGGGAGATGGAGAGGTAACAGTAATAATACAACGTGATGGAGTCATAACAACTGCCTCGCCATCAATAAGTACGTACGTAGAAGAGCAAGTGATAATGATGTGCCGATTGTTGAAAGTTAGAATGGACCATTTTTGGAAAATCGGACTTCATATTAAAAGCGGCAAATTTAACACCTGTCGCATCCTGTGTCCGATTTAGACATAAATGAAGGAAACAAACAGGTCACAATATTTGGCTCGCTAATCTTAGTACTACGGGCTTAGGGGGGGTAAAAAGTCTGAACGGCCCGCCAAAATCGCCCCCCCCTCGGCCGCCAAAAATCGCTTGCCACCCCCTCGGCCCGCCAAAAACCTTTGCCACCCCACCCCCCATTTGCATACCTTAAATGGTCTAGATATATAATTTGCATATTAAAGAGTTTCCGTACTGTTTTCCATTTTATTACTTCAGTGCAGTAACTATTATACTTTACTCGCTGTTTACGATTTTTCTAAAAACAATCCACAGTAACTATAATATTGGTAAACATATTATATCGAGTAAATATCACATTGTACGCTATTTTGATGTTTTTAAAGCCATACAGACCCAACCAATACTTACCCCGGATCCAGCCTTTGATACGGCCACAAGAGGAGAAGACTATGTCGAACCAACAACACAAGTAACCATCGGGCCAGGATTGACAACGGCATCCTTTACAGTTGCTATTGAAAATGACAATATGGTTGAGAGAGGTGAAACATTCAGCCTTCTTCTTGGATCTAATATTGATATGTGTGCTGTGGATCAAACCAAAAAAGACAAAGTCATAAACATCATAGATGACGATTGTAAGTACGAATTCATCTCTCTAATGTTCTTTTCTTGTGCAGTTTCATATTTGCATGTCTCAGTGTATAGCAAGGTTGCTTGAATACTAGCATCACATCATAGCGTAATACAAGCAAACGGAAAATAATTGTGAAAACCTGAATACTTTTAAGTCTTTTATAATGCCTTGTAAAATTAAATAAATCAAAAATTAATGTGTTTTAAATCACTGAGTAAATGGCGGTACTCTGTATTAAGGAACTTAGAATAAAGACAGCTGAGAAATAAACTGAATAAATTATATGAATACACGATTTCAACTCCTATTGTGAAGTTCCCTAATTTCATGACAGCCTTGATGTAGAACAAACGCGGAATAAATTATGAAGAGCTTTATTAGCTAATTAGCTGGCTCATATACAAAGTAGTTGATACCACATTTCAAAAACAGTAAGGGAATTAAGATCTCGTCATATGCTAACTTAAGTACATGCGTTGATTTTGGGCCGATCCGATACAGGTTATTACAGTTTCGATGGTGAAGATGAAGACGGAGACAATATAATTCAGAAAGACATTGGTGAATCAGATAGGATGATACAACTTCTTATCAATTGTGAACGAAATGATGATTTGCAACTTGCACATTCAGGTTACGTAGGTATGACATCAAATGCATGATTATATAATGTTTAATAAAATACCATGGGGTATTTCGAATCCTACCTGGTCTTGAGTTGGATGAGTCACAACCAATTTTAATTAGTACTAATGGATCTTTCATGTCCGTAATAGAAGTAAATAAACATATATATTTTTGATGATTTTTGACTTCTCTGAAGACTTGCACATCAGAAATATCACAGGCAAGACAGCAATAGATGATGTGGATTTTGACAGCAGTGGAACTACCCCTATAAGAGTTCATTTTACACCTGGATCATATGTCGTTGATGGTACCACTGGTAAAGACACTGCATTAATCTCCATCGATATTTATAATGATAATCTGGTGGAAAATACTGCTAATGAAATGTTTGAGGTGACATTAGTTGGCGCAAGTGGTGGTGAGATTGGCAATGGACCAACCAAAGCAGAAATAACCATCATTGACAATGACGGTGAGTCTATCTCAATTTATTACAAGTAAGTTAACGTTCAGGATGTCAAAGTCCCCTTTGACCACCTTTGTGACCAATCAAAATGTTATATCAAGAATAACACTAAAGAGTGCACGTCTGTTTTTATCAAGGATGACCATGTTGACGATTAACATTTTATCCGCTAACACCAACGCGAATAGAGCCACTTTATAAAAAAAACTATGTCATTTTACACCAACGTATTCAAACAATGATGATCTACAATATCAAATCTGTTAAAGTTTAGTTGAATAATTTTGAATAATTGTGTTACAACCTTTTTCACTAACATTTCAGCGTTGATAGGTCTACAGGACACCAGTGTAACAGTTAGCGAATCGGTAATCGAAGTCACGGCTATTTTGAATCGTTCTGGAGACCTGTCGGGAACAGACACTGTCAGTAAGTGGAAGAGGTTTCACTGTATTTCAATTTCCACAACCAACTAATAATTGGTTTCTTGGTGTGCGATATAAAAAAGTCATAAATGTGTATTGATGATTTGAGGAGAGCACCCGTCCGCTGGAGTTTTGGTTGGGGTTGGTACTTTGTTAGTATCGGTTTAACCAAATTGGTTCTCTAGGATAAGGCTACGCTTTATAAGAATAGTTTGCATCTTTTTTCTTTTATTTAGGATTGATATCAAGGAGCCAAACAGCAACTTCTGGTACATCAGCTGACAATGGGGATTATATGATCATTAACGAGGTTTTAACCTTCAATCCCGGTGACTCATCAGCTACCGTTCAGATCACTTTATTCGATGATGACCAAATCGAAAACAGCGAAAGCTTCATATTATCGGTTGTTGCATTGAGCACACTAGATTTGACAGTCGACCCAGAAAGAGATGAACTAACTGTAACCATAGAAGATAATGATTGTAGGCATTGATATTCTAAACACTTAATAAAGACCATAATTATTTAAAACATCTCAAATCAATTTAAAGTTTTAAGTGATCAAACTGTATTGTAAGAAATTATAGTATGATTTGATATGCTATTCGCAAAGCTCTGTACCATACATTTTAACTTTTTCTCTCGCAGGTTTGTTTTCTCTTGAGGTTGATGAAGATGAAGTCAGTGAAAATAACAATGGGGCGCAACCATCCATCTTGGTAACAGTTCGCAGGAACGGCTTCCTTAACAAAGTCTCATCAATCTGTGAGTTCCAGCAGCTCTTACAATATCTTTTCAATGTTTTTAAGCTCTTTGGCCCTTATCCCCTTATCATGCTTATGCGCTGACAGGAGTTTATAGCAAAACATATAGACCCCCCCCACCTCCACCTCAGGCCTCACCCTCCTCTGGCCTTTATTTTGTTTGACACAGAAAGAAGCAAAGAAAGCAAATTAAACAATTTTACTGTTACCCTATATGGGGATGAGAAATAACATGAGGGTTCTTGTCTATCCTTTAATTAAGATAATCCGCCATTCATGCCATTAGGATAGTACCATCAGAAGCTTACATCATGTCCAATAACTGCCTTCTGATATATGAGGCATAATGACAAAACTGGCATGACGTTTATCATCGTAGCAAGCACAATCTTGCATAACTATGGAGTTACTACCACACGGAATAAACGGGCAATCCTATCGTGGTAACTTTGTAACTCGGTCAAGAATCTTGGCCAAGATTCTAATTTGTGCTTTGTTCATCAGCCATGATATTATTTTGTTACTTCTCTAAACGATAGAGGTATGAAACTTTTAATCCTATAGATTTGAAAACTTCAAATGTTGGAGTACCCGTTGTCGGCAGAGATGATGCAACTCCAATACAGACTTCATTAACAAAGATGAGCAGTTGGTGTTCCAACCAGGTGACACTGAGCGTACAACATCGATCAGTATCTTGAACGATGATCAGCCAGAACTGTCTGAAGTGTTTATGATATATATAGAAGATCCCCAATGTGATATTGATGGTGCGAGCCGTAAAATTATCACAATTCTCGACGATGATGGTAAGTGTCATATCCCTCCAAGTCGACCGTGATTCGTTTTCGGGTTTGTTTTTTAAAACAAGAAATAGCAGATAGAAACCGACTCCAAGCTCCAAGGTACATACACGACCAGGAAAAGGCTGATTCACATAATTATTACCATATTGAATCTACATAACATTCCAAATAAGCAATTAACATGATTAATGTTGCTTTCCATGGTTGGCCCACTCTCTAAACTATACTAGAGTGTGACGTGCAGTGAAATATGAGGAATGTTCTACTGCGTACTTTTGTGTCCAATTAATAATTAAATTTATGAATACTTTATATGCATTTCAGAAATTGTGATAAAAATGGCCAGCAACAAGGTGACTGTGAGTGAGAATGCAGGAGAGGCGGTAATACCCCTTGTAAGAACCGGATCACTTACTGATGAAGATATTGTATGTGAGTTACAGCAATGATCTCGTATTTAATTTTTTTTTCAGTTCTGTTTTATGCCTTCGATTTATAACATCACATTCAACGATTCCGTGTAACTTCTTGGCGTGGAGATATTGGCGTACGGAAAGCACACACTCATGTCATATTATTGCGTTAGATTCCTAACAAGTTTTAACAGTTTCACATGCCTGCTTTTAACCAATTTAGCTCGATTTGATACAATATTTCCCCATTTGGAGCATGTTCATGCCTTTAGATATTGTGCGCTGAGAACACCTGAATATCTCTGATAAAGTGTCGTTTACTAAACGTTTCATTGTTTACTTTACCTTTATCCAGCTTTGTCAGTGTTAGCCACTAGTGTAGATGGTAATAGAGCAGCCACTCCTGAAGCTGATTACCAAGGAGGTACATACACAGCTATATTTGAAGCAAATAGTGGAGGCACCTCTATTTCCATCCCTATATTTGATGACGATTTTCAGGAACAAAGTCCAGAAACATTCGTTGTAAAGATTGACGGTATAGTTGGAACTGATTCTGCGGCAAAAGTGATATCAAATCCTGATGAGCGGAGGACAACAGTATGCATCCAGGATGATGATGGTATGAGTTGTTGTAACCCTGTGATATACATGTATTCATATTTATATTTATTTCCATTACAAAGAATAGCAGAAGGCAACAAAACAGAAAATAAACACACACATCATGAAGGAAAGGGTTGAACCCAAGGTGTTGTCTTTCCCTAAAAATTATATGAAATCAACAAATCAAATATTTTACATTAAGATAATCTAAAGACAAGGACATGCACAATAATTGAATGGGTGTCATGCCATGTGGAGCATACAATGGTGTCGAAACTTTATGGTCTACTACTCGACTACAGGACCGCACCTGGTTGTGTATGAAGGTTGTTATAACGTTATTTGAACGCTAATGATCAACGCTACATATTTAGTTATATACCATAATTATTCTAACCCTTCACAGACCTTTTTAACCTGGAAGAGGACGACATCTATGTGTCTGAGTCTACTGGTACATATACAACTTCTGTAAAGAGAGTCGGATCTGCGAATACGCTTGAGACTGTCAGTAAGTGGTTGCTTTAATCATAGACCATAGTGGTCTATGCTTTAATATTCCGTAGTAAAAACTAGATATTCCAAATTTACGTACACAATATTATTTATACATAATAAGTAATATACATTTAACATTTTTACTCGTACAATCAGATTTAAAAGGGCATTTCGTGATCCACAGCCTCATCCCCCACTTTTCTCAAAAAAGTTGAGATTTTTATATCACTGGAATACTCTGGCTACATAATGTTTATGTACAAAATATTTCTTGCAGATTAATTCATTTAGCAAAGATATCGCGAAATTTGAATTTCGTTCTGGTGTCTATGGAGCAGTGTAATACACATAATCATGCATAACTCGCAAACGCAAAATCGGAATCAACTGAAATTGTGGGAAAATGCTTTTTTCGTAGATATGTACTGAAAAATGTCATAAAAAGAGGATGCTAGGATCACGAAATACTCCTTTAAAGTAAATAACGTTTAACATTTTTCCAATCAAATTAATACAGAAGAACTCGTTTCTCACATTGTATACTAGAAATTGTTGATTTTGCATAGAATGCAACATGCTAAATCTTATAAAACCATAAAAATGTATCTTCTAATTGCTAAAACTTTCTGTAATTATACGCAGGTGTTTACACTACAGATGGTACAGCTACATCTCCAAGTGATTACACTCCCATCCAAACTTCATTGTCATTCCCACCAGGCACTACATCACAACCTGTTACTTTTCAGATTGTCAATGACAAAGTAGAAGAACCATCAAAGAATTTCGTTCTCATCTTGGCATCAAAAGATGGTAGCATCATTGGAAGAGCTGTAACCACTGTAACTATACAAGATGATGATTGTAAGTTTATAAACCAAAATATTACTTTATATTGATCAATAAATCATCAATGCAGTGCTTGATCTGCTCTGTATTGAAGAACAACATGTTTTATCCTTACAATAACTTGGCAAATAAAAATGATCTTCTGACACACGACTATTCTAAAATTTAATGACAATGGTCTATACTTTGAATCAAGTAACACTGTGATCATCCTTACCTTTTCCAACTGTTCAATTGGTTATCTATCACTGGTTTTGTTGTGAATCAGTAATCAAATAAAACATATGTTTCATTTTCATGAGATAATTTTATCGTTTCCAGTTCCTATCAGCTTCAAGGACAATGACGCAGTTGTGTACGTAGATGAAGACGATGTGACACTTACCGTTACCGTACAACGCACAAGAGCAGACAACGCTGTTCCAGGAGAAACTGCACGAGTCAGTGAGTGTTAGCAACCTCAAATTTATGTCATTGAAGATGTCCATTACCATACAAAATAATTCGTAATTTAGTGGTGTTTTAGTATTGCTCAAAAGTCATTTGCTATTAAAAGTTGATTCAATTGTTTATACGTAAACTTTTTTAAAGAATGAAATTGGAAGAGTTCTCCCAAACAGGTTGCTAGTAGAGAAGTACGATATAACATTATTTATCAACTAAAACTATTTTAATAATACAACTTTGTATTTAAATCTGTTGATTTGTAGCGGTTATGAGCCGTGAGGTATCCTCCACATCTAATCCTGCCAGCGAGTCTTCAGATTTTGATGCCGTCAGCACAGAGGTCGAATTCTCCAGATCTGGAACACAAGTAGATGTTACCATCAATATCAGGGACGACAACATACCTGAAGAGGAAGAGAAATTCGAGTTGTACCTCGCAGACCCATCTCCAAGTAGTTCACACTACATAGCTTACCCACACGTGATCACTGTCTGCATAAGAGATGACGATGGAATGCCGCCAGGTGATGTTGGCGGTGGAACACCAGATGACACTGGTAAATATATAAGGAGAGTCTCATTCTATAAATGACCGCCTATGCGGAATAGACACGCTTTATTCCGTTGCAATCTTGTTCACTGACCAATATGAGGGTATGTCAGTATATAGCTTCAATTCCCACGTTGACCATGTTGACTGTCTCCTTTTTAATGCATAATGATGCTGAAAATAAAAGTTTCTTATTGAAATTAATACACTTACTTTTATGGCGAATGATACTATTAATAATTGCAGAATTCTATGACGTATACGTGACTGAAAATTAATCCATAACCCTCAAACAAAATATAATTCCGCATTTATGTACCTGTTAAGGGTTGACAAAGTACTGTTGGTCAAGGCAGCCAACAAGATCAATTTTCTTTGTCTAAATCAATATATTATTGAAATATAACACCTTGATGTTTGCAGAAGTCTACAAATCATATACTTTGAAAACTTGCTTGATTTATTGTTCAGTTATGTAAGTTTTACGAAGGTGATCTGGTGATGTGGTTTCGGCCCTCGTTACAACATAACTGAAGAACCACAGGACCTAGAAAAGTACATTTGTGATATGTGAAATCCTTCTACACGCTCGATTTTTGTCAAAGTTCACTACCATTCGCAGGATGCTGTGAACTACCAAATCGCAATTGTTGAAATAGTTGCTAACCTTAAAGGGGCACTTCGTGATCCACAGCCTCACCCCCTCTCACTTACTCAAAAAAAAAGCAGATTCGGTTGTTTGACAAAGACATCGTCCAATTTGTATATTCTGTCTCTACACAGTGGCATTTAGGGCACCATAATATGCAATTACGCCAAACTTTCCAATCTAATGTCCAAATCAACTGAAATATTGCAAATAAGATTCCGTGGATATCTGTTGAATCATACCATCAACAAGATAAAAGAAGATGCTAGAATCACAAAATGTCCCTTTAATAGTCCTTGAATAATAATAGGATTGTCAGGATCAAAATAATCTTAAGAAATACTACATTGTGTCATCCACAGATGATGGTGGTGGTATTTCCAGATCAGCAATAGTTCTCATTGGAGGTGGTGTTGGTGTGTTACTACTCATTGGTGTGTTGGGAATGATTGGATGCTTCGCAGTGTCACGAATGAGGCCTGGAGTACCACCAGCAGCTCAGCGAGTACAGGGTCCGCGGTCTGCACCTCCTGCTTATTCAAATGAGGAACGACCTATAGAACTTAGCCGTGTTCGCCGTCAGCAACCGCCAGTAAGTAAATGATCAGGAAAAAAATGTGCACTTATGAAACGAAAAGAAAGCAGCAAGTTTCGAAAATACCACTCCTCTAGCTCTGTTTCTTTTTGAAATTTGGTCTCATTTGGAAAAGGTAATTATTGAAATTTCATACGAAAATCAATCATTATCAACTTAAACTTACTGAATTATTTGCCAATAAAATTTAACTCGTTTATTTCGTTTAACTCTTTAATGTTGTGATATGCTGTCTTGCGATATTTGGCTATGATAATTTGCATGCTTTAGAACCATCAAAAAGGTTATTATTTGCTTGTTCTGGCATACATAATACTCCCTAATTAATGTTAATTAATTTTTGCTAGATGTGCAGTTTACGATTTTTGTTATCTGCATATCGAAGAATCCGTGCATCTTCTGCCTCATCTCCATTTCGGCCAATTTGAGAAAAGACAAATTGCTCATATTCTGCATATTATATGGCGAGGCCATGTTATACTGGCTTATAACTTTGAAAGGCGCGTCTTATGGAGATGAAGCTTGAAGCTTTGTGTTACTAAAACAGACTACTATCTTTATCACCAAAAAAGTGTAACGGTGAGCCCTCGATACGTGGAAATCAATTAGACCTCTAACACAAAGTTTGTCCATACATTTCAACACCCACAATCCCGGACATAAATAGTTCGAACACTTGTGTCAAAGTAGGACTGTTTGAAACCATATTTCTGTTATACTTGACATATTAAAATTTCGCTTTCTTTGATGTGAAGTCTGAACCATTTCCTGCTACTACAACCCTCCCCCTACCCCACCAATCAATGTTGGATGTTTCTAGGGGTGCATGACCAAAAAAACAACTAACAACATTGATCGGGGGAATGGGGGCATATTTGAAGTACCCATGTTAAAGTGTTCGAACAATTATGTATCCGGGATTGCAGATCCTTAATTCTAGCACCCTTTCCCACCCACTGAGCTATCTTGACATTTTCTATTTTCCAGAATTATTACAGCAATGGAGGTTACCGTTACTAAGGAACTTCAGTCAAGGAAAGACAATGGTAAGAAACTAGTTGAACATATTCTTTGGTTTGAAAAAGTCAAAAATTGCATGGAAGCTGGCCACAAAATTCTCTCTTCACGTTCTCAAGTCTAGAGTGTGGTATACACCCTTAGAAAACAATTGGCTGTTATGTATGTTGAATTCTTAACAGAAAGTGGTGCTTGACGGGAGAGGTTCTTTCTGGCCCTAAAATAACTTTTTCTGGTCTAAAAATTATGGTCTTTCTGGTCTTTCCGAAATTTTAAGTTCTATGTCAGAACAACAGCACGTTAACCTTTCTGAGTTCTACTTTACATGCGTAGAACTTTTTTCAAAGATTGTAATGAATATTATTAAGTCTTGCATAACCTTAAGGGGTACTACACCCTGGCCAATTTGTGCCTATTTTTGCATTTTTCTCAAAAATTATAGCGCATTGGTGACAAGTAAGATATGTATATTATAGGGGCAAGGACTACAACTACTGCACTGAAAATTCAGCAACTCAAGGCAAGTAGTTATTGATTTATTGATACAATATTGGTTTTCCCTCATTTTTGACTGTAACTCCACAACTGCTGTCTGTGCTGAAATAAAATTTCCAGTGCAGTAGTTGTAGTCCTTGCCCCCATAATATACATATCTTACGTGTCACCAATGCTCTATAATTTTTGAGAAAAATGCAAAAATAGGCACAAAATTGGGCAGGGGTGTAGTACCCCCTTAAGGCCTTAACGACTAAAAAATAACATTTGTTTTACCAAACCATCCATTTGATCTCTCAAAATGTTAGAAAGTGGTGGCAATATCTAATCAATAAAATCATAATATTCTTTATTTTGTTTTATCTGCAGATTTTTAAGCAAGATGGCAGTTGCTGCTTTACAAGATAAAATGACAATTATTAATCAAGAATATTACAAAAGAAAAAAATATCATCACTGATCATGGGCAATCATTGGCTATTCCAGTTGAATTCCATACACCCCGTATGGAAGACACGACCTTTTAAGGTTACAAAATGTGAATTTCAATTGGTTACCTGAATGGAACACTCCATTTGAAATCTACACACCTTGTGTGGAAAATTAAGGTAATGTTTGAAATAGCGGGTGTATGGAGTTCAAATGGAATAGCCCATTTATTATCAGAACAATATCTCAGCTCATAATGAATTCCTGCAATAGCAGCCACGGGGCAGGTATACTCAATTAAATAAGCCCATTGAAATATTTCAATCTTTTAATGATTGATGTTAGGAATAAATCTGAAATAATTTAAAAAATAGATCTTTCATTTTTGCAGACTGATTTCACCATTCAATCAAGTATTACTCCTATACTGCCAAATACCACATTGTATGTGGTTGGAATGGAACTTTTCATGATGCAGTCATGTCTACAGTAGAATTCAATTCGACCTTTGCAGGACTTAAACCCCATTAAAAGCTATTAAACCAAGATAACACTCATTGAAAGCAGCTCAACTGATTAAATCATATCTTCTCTGGTTAAATACACACATCATATGTTTCTGCTTTTACACGTACAATGGAGCAATGGCTGGGATTATAGTTTCAGTTGGGTGAACGATTATAAAGCGGCGCTAGAGAACAATTCTGTGTGGGCTTTTGTTCACGAAATGAGACAAAACTCTGCTTATTGTTAACCAGCGTTCTTGAAAATGAGAAACATGGTGGTTTGCAGACTTAACACGGTTTGGAAATAATTTCTTCATATTTTTTGGTGTTATCTGTCGTTTACATATCATTCCTAAAACACCAAAGTACGAATATTTCCAAACATCTAAATTAGCTAAAAATTTAGGACATGTTACAAAACTATATTGTCTAGAATTTTAGAAGAGTACTTTTAATATTGGCCGGTTATTTTTCACACAGCGACGTTAACTAGGCAATGTACTATTACCTATAACATTAACTAAAACACCAAAGTACGAATATTTCCAAACATCTAAATTAGCTAAAAATTTAGGACATGTTACAAAACTATATTTTCTAGAACTTTAGAAGAGTACTTTTAATATTGGCCGGTTATTTTTCACACAGCGACGTTAACTAGCCATATCCCCATTCTTTTAACGTAGGCTATTTGTAGAGGTCACGCGTCAATGGGAAAGAGCACTGTGTATTATGTATAGGAAAACGGACAGTAACTGCAGTATGTCATAGTAAAAAAATCAATCTTTTTGATTTGTACCTAATCGGCAAAGAGTTGTCCTTTAACTGCAATAAAAGATTGAGAACCAATCCCTTTTGATTGATTAAAAAGTTTGAAAATTCAAATCATTCGACTGAATATATTGAGTCAATATTCAGTCAAAAAAGATTTGTCTCTAATTGCAGTCGGCAAAAGGTTTTTGATTGAATATCCAATAAATTGGAAAATGTAAGGGCGTAAAATCTTAATAGGTAAATATGTAACATCCATGTTCGTGTCTGTAAGGCCGGGGCATTTTATTGAGTTCATGTGGTTAAAGTATAAGGCCCTTCGCACTTAGGCCTAATTATTAGTTTCTTGTTAAAGATTTTGAAAAAGGGACGAGGTGACTTTTA
Source organism: Amphiura filiformis (assembly GCF_039555335.1). NCBI lineage: Eukaryota > Metazoa > Echinodermata > Ophiuroidea > Amphilepidida > Amphiuridae > Amphiura > Amphiura filiformis. The sequence continues at coordinate 50,098,880 of NC_092630.1, read as the reverse complement.
GTTATTAATTATTAATTATCTATTATTTTCTTTATTTAGTTTGAACAATTACAAGCAACATTCAACTCATTTTGATTAGAGTGGGCATTTGATTATTTCACAACAATATTTGATTTTATAAATAAGTGAAGGTGGAGTTGTACTCCTTGTTTATTCATCATTATTGTTGATATTATTAAAGTCAGACAATGGCAAATAGAAGTAGTTGAAAGTTATTTTAATGGAGAAAATCAGAAACAAAAATGAAATAATTAATTATTTTGTGAATTTCAATTTTGGACGCGGGCGGTAAACAGGAAACTAATAATTAAGTGCGAAGGGCATAAGATATCTTACTGTCACGAACATCAAATGATGGGAAAATATGATGTGCCCGTTTTAAAGAATATGTATACTCAGTTCATTGCAAACATGTAGAAGTTTGAAAACCAACTCTTTAATATTCAGTAGCCTATTTTATACTTTGATCAGTGCTAAGGCAGGCCTTAGTCTACATCGCGGATTAATTACATTTATTTAGAGAATTTGCTTGTGACATCTCTCCAGAAATATGCATGTGTATGTGGCGTACCGTGGTCGCTCCTACCCGGGGCTGCAGAAAAGGTAAATTTTGCCGCCCCTTTATCAACAGCTCGAATATGTTGACCTTTTTTTTTCAGATGGTTCGAAAAAGTTTTAAAACATTTTTCATAACTTTTCCGCCCTTTTTCTTTAATAATACATTTTGTCGCCCTTCTTTGTTGCCGCCCCTGCTTTTACACCGGGGGAACTAGCGATCTTAAAGCCCCCAAATACACGCATGAGTAGGTGTATTGTGAATTCATGCCCTATATGCGTCGTAGAACCATAGGTCAACCGTATGTCGCGTTTTCGCCGTAGTACTATTAAAAAACCTAACAATTCCCGGCGATTTGGTACTGATCAAAATATAATTAAATATATTACGTACACAACATTTTTTTTTTTAAATGCCTATATGTGTATTTCAAATTATTTTATCAATGGATTAAAAGGCTACATGTATATAATGCTTGTATTATGCTTTTAGACAATGGTAGTTAAACCATTGATTCATTCATATTTATTCAGAAGTATCAGCACTATTATATAAATACGAAAATAAATAGAATTTGGAACAAAAATATAGAAGTAATTTTACAAAACACAAGTATGAATTCAAAACAGAACAGGTTAGGTTAAAAACGTATTAAAAATTTAAAAATTTGTGTTGGTTCTGGTCAGAACGTTTTAATAACGTTAAATGCCAGTTTATATAAAGGTCATGACAATGGTTTAAAACGTTTGAATGAAAAGCACAACATCTTAAATTTCAAGTGTAATAATTGCAAAATATTATGTTTTTGCAAACATTTTTTTCAAAATATTCTGTCAACACTTAGAATGTTTTTCTCCCTTATGGAAGACACGCCTTTTAAGGTTACAAAATGTGAATTTCAATTGGTTACCTGAATGGAAGAATCCATTTGAAATCTACACACCTTGTGTGGAAAATTAAGGTAATGTTTGAAATAGCGGGTGTATGGAGTTCAAATGGAATAGTCCATTTATTATCAAAACAATATCTCAGCTCATAATGAATTCCTGCAATAGCAGCTATAAAGCAGGTCATATACTCTCTTAAATTAGCCCATTGAAATATTTCAGTCTTTTAATGATTGATAATAGGAATAAATCTGAAATAATTTAAAAAAGAGATCTTTCATTTTTGCAGACTGATTTCACCATTCAATCAGGTGCTGCTCCTATACTGCCAAATGGCACATTGCATGTGGTTGGATTGAGGTTTCAAACTTTTTATAGTAAAAAAAATCAATCTTTTTGATTTGTAACTAATCGGCAAAGATTTGTCCTTTAACTGCAATAAAAGATTGAGAACCAATCCTTTTGATTGATTAAAAATGTTGAAAATTCAAATCATTCGACTGAATATTGAGTCTCTAATTGCAGTCGGTTTTTGATTTTTGATTGAATATTCAATTGGAAACTGTAAGAATGTAAAATCTTAATAAGTAATGTAACATCCATGTTCGTGTCTGTAAGGCCGGGGCATTTTATTGAGTTCATGTGGTTAAAGTATAAGGCCCTTCGCACTTAGGCCTAATTATTAGTTTCTTGTTAAAGATTTTGAAAAAGGGACGAGGTGACTTTTAGTTATTAATTATTAATTATCTATTATTTATTTTCTTTATTTAGTTTGAACAATTACAAGCAACCTTCAACTCATTTTGATTATATAGAGCGGGCATTTAATTATTTCACAACAATATTTGATTTTATAAATAAGTGAAGGTGGAGTTGTACTCCTTGTTCATTCATCATTATTGTTGATATTATTAAAGTCAGAGTAAATAGAGGTAGTTGAAAGTTTTAAAAATGGCAAATAGAGGTAGTTGAAAGTTATTTTAATGGAGAAAATCAGAAACAAAAATGAAATAGTTAATTATTTTGTGATTTTCAATTTTGGACGCGGGCGCGCGGTAAACAGGAAACTAATAATTAAGTGCGAAGGGCATAAGATATCTTACTGTCATGAACATCAAATGATGGGAAATGATGTGCCCGTTTGAAAGAATATGTATACTCAGTTCATTGCAAACATGTAGAAGTTTGAAAACCAACTCTTTAATATTCAGTAGCCTATTTTCAATTATACTTTGATCAGTGCCAACTAGGCAGGCCTTAGTCTACATCGCGGATTAATTACATTTATTTAGAGAATTTGCTTGTGACATCTCGCCAGAAATATGCATATGTATGTGGCGTACCGTGGTCGCTCCTACCCGGGGCTGCAGAAAAGGTAAATTTTGCCGCCCCTTCATCAACATCCCGAATATGTTGACCTTTTTTTCAGATGGTTTGAAAAAGTGAAAAGCCAAAAAAAAATGTTTTTAAGTTTTTTAAACAATTTTCATAACTGTTCCGCCCTTTTTTCTTTAATAATACATTTTGCCGCCCCTTCTTTGTTGCCGCCCTCTGCTTTTACACCGGGGGAGCTGGCGCTCTTAAAGCTCTTGTGAATTCATGCCCTATATGCGTCGTAGAACACATATACCGTATGTCGCCTTTTCGCCGTAGTACTATTAAAAAACCTAACAATTCCCGGCGATTTGGTACTGATCAAAATATAATTAAATATATTACGTACACAACATTATTTCAAAAAAAATATGCCTATATGTGTATTTCAAATTATTTTATCAATGGATTAAAAGGCTACATGTATATAATGCTTGTATTATGCTTTTAGACAATGGTATAGTTAAACCATTGATTCATTCATATTTATTCAGAAGTATCAGCACTATTATATAAATACGAAAATAAATAGAATTTGATTCAAAAATATATAGAAGTAATTTTACAAAACACAGGTATGAATTCAAAACAGAACAGGTTAGGTTAAAAACGTATTAAAAATTTAAAAATTTGTGTTGGTTCTGTTCAGAACGTTATAACGTTAAATGCCAGTTTATATAAAGGTCATGACAATGGTTTATAACGTTTGAATGAAAAGCACAACATCTTAAATGTCAAGTGTTTTTGCAAAATATTATGTTTTTGCAAACATTTTTCAAAATATTCTGTCAGCACTTAACATTATTTTAGAATGTTTTGCAATAAGTTTTTAAAAAAATGTTTGTGAATGTAATTAAAGCATTTTATACCTTTATGTAACTCGACATTTAAACCTTTACTGGTAACCTTTTCTAACTTTTTGCGAATGTTTTCGAACACGTGTTGTGTTTTGATGAGCGGCACCATAGGCGTAGGTCCCGGGGGGTGATGGGGGATTTATCTCCCCCCCCCAATATTTTACCAGGGGGAATGCTCCATACAATCACCCCCCCAATGTTGACGCCTGAATATGGGTTTCTGATCAAATTAACCTCATATTTGCCAATTTTAGCCCCAAAAGTGCAAATTTTTGCGCGCTTCGCGAGCATTTATTCCGCTTTTGCACCATATTTCATCAGTTTAGCTTCAAAATAGCAAAATTTTTCGCGGCACCATGAACTTATTCTGTCGCAAAAAAGTACTGCATTCATTATATTTCCAAAAATTTTTCAAACCCCATCCCCCCAATGTCAAAAAGAAATCTACGCCACTGAGCGGCACATTTTTGAACAATGTAGCCTAAAATACAACCAAAAAACACAACAACAACACAGCAATTGGTTGATAAAACCAAGGAGATGAGGAAAGCCAATATATAAAGGCTTAGTTCCATTAAAGCCATAATGTACGATCTTATAATATGACATTGGTATTTTTTCCAAACCTGATTTTTTTGCATTATTTGTAATGTTTACATAACAACCTGTACCTAAACAGCTAAATGGAATCAGCTAAATGTGTTGTGTTGGTAGGTAGTCCCCTACAGCATTTTGGCTTTTAAAGTCCTTATATAATAATAGACCATGCATGGTGAAAGATGAGTTAAAGAACCAGTGCTTATAGTGTTGTATATAGTTGACTATAACAGAATAGGCAATACCCAGATACGACATTAGAGTCGACGTATGAGAGAGGTGGACGAGGGGAGTGAAGAGAGAGCGAAACTATAGAGAGTAAAAATAACGTAAAATAATATTCAATTGTAAAGGAAAATCAAATCGTACATATAGGTTGAGAGTATAATTGTGGGATAGGCTTTTACGACGGGAATTCATAACAATTAGTGGGTTTTTAGACCGCCCCTTGCCTACTGATGGCTCTGAAAAGAGCCGTTCACTGAAGACTGCCCCTTAAGTCAACAGAGAACAAGCAGATCTCGCCTATCTGCTAATACAAGGGCGGTCTACATGTCTCACTCATAGGTACCCGGTACTTTGTCCTGAAGAAGTCAGAGCTACTCCTGACGAAAGCTTGACAGTTCTAAACTTGTCCGATGGCGAACCCGCTAAAAACCCACTGAAAGTATAATGACTCTAAATACCGGTAGTAAGTGTCTCTTCTGCTTGTTGTTATCAGTACTATTATATTAAGATTATAGATTTATATATTATCAGTACTATATATAATTATATTAAGATTAAGATTTGTTATTGAATGTTATATTTTTGATAATGGTTCTTACAATGGTAAAAATTATAAATAAATGGTCAATACTGCATTTATATTTTCTGAAGTCGTTGTTTTTATCTCATCTGCGTTGTTTTAATGTGTTGTTTGTGTTGTTTTTTATCCCCTCCCCCATAAGCGGCTTTACCATAATAATATAGGGAAAAGCTGCGACGGCAATGTGAAGAGTATTATAAAGGTTAAAAGTATGATACTACCGTAAAATAATACAGTTTGGCGAGCTTTAGACCATAGACCTTTTTTCATAGCCACAATAAAATACTTGTGATAGTAAAATACTTGTGATAATAAAATACTTGTGATAGTAAAATACTTGTGATAATAAAATACTTGTGATAATAAAATACTTGTGATAGTAAAATACTTGTGATAATAAAATACTTGTGATAATAAAATACGTGTGATAGTAAAATACTTGTGATAATAAAATACTTGTGATAGTAAAATACTTGTGATAATAAAATACTTGTGATAATAAAATACTTGCTTTAATAAAATACAAGTATTTTATTATGGCTATGAAAAAGCCCTGTGGTCTAAAGCTCACCAAACTTTGTATATTGTTTATTTCACGGTAGGGCCTAGTATCATACTTTCTACCTTTATTTACCATAATATAAAATTATGTTCTCTCTAAATTCTAAAGAGTGAAAAAGTCAATCCTCCTCGGAGTGACTCTTCGGGTCAATCGAAAAGATTGACATTTCAATCTACCAATTTTTCTCCATACGAGTAAGATTTTCACTCTGCAAAGAGTGAAATTTCAATCATTTTAGAGTGAAATTTTCAATCTTTTCACAGAGTGTTCCCTCAGCACAATCTCTCTCGATTGAAGTTTATTTATGTTTATTAAATTTAAACACACTTCAATCGAGAGAGATTGTGCAGAGGGAACACTCTGTGAAAAGATTGAAAATTTCACTCTAAAAGATTGAAATTTCACTCTTTGCAGAGTGAAATTTTTACTCGTATGGAGGAAAATATGTGATTTTCACTCTTGGTAGATTGAAATGTCAATCTTTTCGATTGACCCGAAGAGTCACTCCGAGGAGGATTGACTTTTTCACTCTTTGGAATTTAGAGAGTTATCATTTGACTTTTTCAAGTCAAATGCAAACGTGTAAAAAATGTATGGGTAGCCGTATTTGTTTTACACAATTTTGGGGTAAAAATTGTTGTAAAAAGTATGTTTTCAGCAAAATCGGGACTAATATTGAAAAATGTCCGTGAATCCAACATCAAAATTATTCAGTGTTTTAAGCTCTACGTCTGTACCAAATTTGGTGTAGGCCTATATCGTATGCCAAATATATAGGCCTATAGGCCTATATGATTTCTACACTATATTGCGCGGCTGGGCGATAGTGATAATTCAGCAATGTCTTATGAAGCCTTTGCGCGCTGTAGGCCTAAATTACACACATGCAGTTCTTGCCAGTTTTAACAATATCAATATCATGCCAAAACGAATCAAGTTATTTCATAGACCCTCCCTCGGGTCCATGAAGAACGACTGGTAATGTAGATTATATATCAATAAAATATACCGATACATGGACCCTCCCAATCTGTAGGCAAGTTGCCTTCCACTTCCCAGCATTTTGTGGGAATTCACTTTTACCGACCCTGGGTCAGGCGAGTTTTCTATAGGGTAGGGTAGACTGGGGTAAATTGGGACACGGGGTAATTTGGGACAGTGATTTCGAAAATACTTTTATACCTTAAAATAATCACATTTTGCCCATTTTTGCAACAAAATAACTTTGATATAATGTCTATTTATATTTCCAACCAATTAAAAGTACCATTCTTCATTAAAAGAGGAACTTCTGACGGCCGAAAGCTTAACACATCATATAAATCAATATTACATTTTGTTTTCATATCTAAGCAGAGGTCACGACTTGAGGCTAAATAACTAAATCAATAGCCTGGATTAGTGTTTCTCAAATTAAAAAATAACTTCTAAGCCACCTTTTCAATTAATTAAAACAAAAATTGTTACTTTTTTCTTCGAAAATTATAAGAAAAGTTTTCTTTTAGAAATGTGTCAAATTGGGGTAAAATAGGACGCTATTGATTTACTGTGTGCTAACTCGCACTGTCCCATTTTGCCCCAACAAAAAAATCCCATAGTAAATCAATGGCGTCCCATTTTACCCCAGCTGTCCCATTTTACCCCAGCCTCTTTACAGCAACAATTTCGCAGTGGGGACTCATTAATAGAATAATGAAGCCAATGACCCCATATTTTTAGTAGGCCTACATTTTGCTCTCACCGAATGCCAAATATCATGCTCTCACCCATGACCCCATATTTTTTACATTTTCTTTGCTCTCACCGAATGCCCCTTAGTGCGAAAGTGCCAGCCCTACACCTAGGCCTATATCCATTTCATATTGAAGTGCCCCCCCCCCGGCTTCGTAATCCTGCTTGGGCTGGACAAATAAATTTTGGTCCACTTTGCCCCGGTCTCCCCTACCCATTCAGTCATTTGCACATGCGCATTTACACTGATATTGGCGATATTCCATAATCGATAAGATTCGATCATATCGATTTCGTGGTACAGGGATTTCCCCGCATGTGTTCATTCTTCATTTCCGTTCGACTCGACGCGACTGTCGGTGATCATTCTGATGTCTGGACATGCTGCATGGATGTGACTGTTTCTGATCCCAATTTTGATAATTTTACCTTGTGTCTATGTCACAAAACTGGTACCATTCGGGTGTCTAGCTTTTACATTACAGTTATAATCGCACAAGGTAAGTTTTAAAATTAATGTGCATTGTGATTGTGTGTTTCAGAATTTGGAAACACTGCGCCTGTCACATACACTGTCACTGTACACACACAACCCCACACGTGACAGACCCACAGTTCCAGCTAATATAGAGTATTATCTCAGTTAGACTTCATTTCAACATGATCACTGGTTTTGCATTCAGCTCTTTTACATCAAAAATTGCAATAAAAACGTGGATTTTGGGTTTTTATCGGGTTCGCCGGACAAGTTTAGAAACAAGGCGGTAAAGGAAGCACCTAGTCGCACTTGTTCAGTTGGAGGGCCATTCAACTTTGACGCGCTATTATTAAACTGTACGCTATGAATACGCACACAACGAAAATTTAAATTTGCTTGATTTGGGTTGCAGTTTTAAAAGCTTCCAAATTTCTCTCTACAACTCCTAATAGCTATATATTTTATATAACTACAAGAAAGGCTTTCAACATTCCATATATGTTCACAAAAAATACCGTAACTTTGCAAGGAATATGATATGGGCACATAAACACAAATTTTTGTCATGAATTGAGATAAAAGAGTAAGAAAAACTGCGTTATTTTAAAAATGGTGCGAGTTCGTAAATCAGGAATTTGCATATGATTAGAAACATGGCTTATTATCCTCATATTAAAAAATCAAGATTTTTGGTTGGTTAAGACAAAAACCTGCCGGGATGAAAAGGGTATTTTACAAGACGGAAAAATACCAGTAAACAGTAGGCCATGCGACAACAGCATTGAGAAGGTTCATGCGAGCATTGTTAAACTGCGCGCGCGTATTTCACTGAACGCAGATGAATGGCGCGCTTGGGCGCAACAAAGTCACGCGCGTGTACTCGTTCTTGGTGTCAAGTCACGCGGTATTGTTATGAAGTTGTTTACTTAATTTTCGTCGATGGGCCTAATCTGGGTAACCAATTTAAACTATTATAACAATTTAGAATTTTTAGTTCAAAATTTGGGACAAAGACTAATCGATAGATAAAGGTTGAAATTACTTGTCTGGCTAAAAATTAGAATGATTAAAGCGTTAAGACAGAAAATATCCGGGTTAGAAGTCCTTAGCAACGAAAATAAATTTGAAGGTAAAGAAAACGCAAAAATCACGAATTCTAACGACAAAAGTAGACAAAATGGAAATCAAGTAGAGAATTGTGAAGATATTTTGTAATAAAACTTATTTGTTAATTGCCCAAGATGATTGGCTACACATAATACGATACATTTCAAATCGAAATTTTCCGCGGGAAAAGTAAAAAAGCATGTATACCCAAGAGTGCGACGGTCATTTTTGCCAAGGTCGCGTCCGTTAATAATTTGACCTTTAACGGGAAACGCGCATGATGGCCCTCCGACTGTGTTCTCGCTGGGACAAGAGGGATTATAACTTCCCAATCACTTGTGATATCGATGTATGGATTGCCTGTTCGACAGCTAATCAATACACCTGACTGTATATTTATCAGAGAAGATGTAATAAAGTATAAATAATAATAATAATAATAACAATAATAATAATGTATAATAATAATAATAATGTATAATAATAATAATAAATAAATAGGGCCTATAGGCCTTATGTTTCTTCTTATTATTATCAAATAAATCAATAATTAAATAAATAAATAATTAAATAAATAAATAAATATAGCCCCAATAATTTTTCTCATTATTATTTCTTATTATTAATATTATTATTTTCATAATAATTTACAGAATCATCAAATAAATAAATAAATAAATAAATAAATAGGCCCAATAATTTTTCTAATAAAGGAATCATCACGGGGAAATATATCCTTAGGTGACCTCTAATTTTTAACTTTTGATACTCATACATAATGTCATAGCACATCGTCAGTGCACATGAGGAGGTGCAACATCGTCAGGATCGATTAGGAGATTATAATCCAACGAGAACAAGTGCGACTAGGTGCTTCCTTTACCGCCTTGTTAGTTGTCAAGCTTTCGTCAGGAGAAGCCCCTAGCTGACTTCTTCAGGACAAGTACCTAACTTAAGGATGCACACAGGATCACTGAAGTGTTACATGGCCAAAATTGAGTTTTCATCACTAATGTCATCTTCAAACCGTATTTTATCTTGTCATTAATAGATTTTAAAGAAATCATAAAATTTGAACCATAAGAAAAGCTATTTTAAAGACCCTTTTTCATTAAAATTTTGTCAAAATGCAAAAGCAAATAAATCATTGTTTTCCCGCAATAGATCGCGTTCTCGTAACGCGTACTGCGGCGTACAGCTAGCAAAGACACGCACACATGGTAAACTGGATGGGCGAGGTGATTGCTGATTCGCCAATCGCGATCACTACCATTTATCGTACGGTATTGATCTCTTCCAAGGTAACATGTAAAGCTTCAGAGTAAAGCTTGCACCATTGCAGTGCGAAACTGCGGGCCGACAGACCACCACCTTCCCCGTCCCAGAATCAATAGGCCTACTCGATAAATTTCGCCAAAAAAGTGCTGATATAGTGGTATAAAGTGTTTTTTTTATATGAACATAATAGTGAATTTTTTGCTTGTTTTTGTTTTGTTTTTCAAGTTTCATTCTGAACTTGAAAAGATTAAATTTATCTGTAAGAAGTAGTTACCCGTAAGAAGCCCTGTAATGATGACGCAATCTGGTAGATAGATAGAAAACGTAGGCCCTAAATAGTTTGCTAGTAGGCTAGACTTAACCCGTATTAGGCTAATGAAAGTTGATCCCCAGTTTCCCGTTACATAGTTTTTCATGACTGGGTAGGTGACTGTTTCATTATTCATTATTCATTATTTTCAAACTTTCATTATCGGTGCAAAGTTAATTACGGAATGCTATGTTTTGAGGCCCAAATAAAATAATAAAGTATAGTTAGTAATGACCATGCTTCACTTCAAAACAAATTTTAATTAAGCACATCTTCTTTGGAATCTTCAAATTAACCTATAGGTTGTGCAACATATGAAAGCACCAGAAGTCCATGATAGTCTTTGGAGAACCACTTTTCCATATAAATACACTGTGTCTGTGTGTTCTATTGCACACTAATTTTTACAAACCAAACTTACTCTCCACTAGCACATCTTTGGAAGCAATATTTATACGGAAATTAGTTTGTCTACTTGCACAAACTGGAGGTTGCTGGTAAAAATCATCACAGGGTGCACGTGTTAATAATAAAACAACCATGCAAGAAATTGACAAATAAATCATTTTATTTATAAGTTTATTTTATTAAATACATAAATATTTGTAAGAAAAGCAGAATAAATTTGACTTCAAATTTTGTTTATTTTATTTATTTTGATGTTGTCTATATATAGCGAGCTACATAGTGCACGGTAGAAATGCTTTCATATTTGTTCATACGCTGGTTCCCGCGAACTTGGCTGCCTCTCTTTGTGTTCGGTCTATCCATTTAGTGGTAGGAGAAACTTAGATGCAAAGATGACATTAAAACTATCCTTTTTTTTCTTAAAAACTTGAAAAATGTGAAATAATGAAATAATGGAAAATAATGAAATATTTGATCGGCATTTTTTTCTGACCGGAGTCGGGTAACGGGAAACTGGGAGTCAACTTTCATTAGCCTTATAGTACATCATTAGGCTTATTATTTTATGTTTAAAAATTTGTTTTATTTCATTCATTCATTCATTCATTCATTCATTCATTCATTCATTCATTCATTTATTCATTTCATTTCATTGTTATTATTTGATTTACCAAGTTGGTGTAGTTGGACAAGAATATAGGCCTATTATTATTAGCTTATATTTTATGCAGTCCCAGCATTGGTTCGGGGGCCTCTGCGGTCGTTCAGTCTCGTCTTAATTTTGAAGACCATAAAAAATAGGCAAGCAGTTACTACCGGTAGGCCTATATTAGATACCTAAGGCCCTGAATAATGTTTCAAAGTGTTATTAAAACACGGATTTAAGATTCGTTTTCAAACGTTCTACTCCTGATTGACCATTAACGCATTGTCAAAAAACGTTGACATTTCAATACATCATATCGACCATCTAGGCATAGGCCTACAACTCTATGTCAAAATGTCGATATTTGAAATCGGCATAGCGAGCACGCGTTTATGAAAGCATTTTCATGAATGTTTTAATGCTAAATAATAATTTCAAGCGAGAAATATAATCGAAAACGCAAATTCATGCTTTTTTCATAACCCATTTTAACTACATTTCCATTAGTATGCCTATTAGCTCTACCATATGCCATGATTGCAATAAAGGCTTTTGGTTTTAGGCCTACAACACTTTTTGCGAATGTTTTGGCCGAATGCCTTTTTATTTGCAATGTTTGTCTGGCTTTCAACTTTCACGTTTATAATGTTTTCTGTATACTTTAAAAGGTAAACTGCTTTAAAGCATTTTTCGTGAATATTTTCATGCAGTGTTTTAAAACGCTCTTTATAGCATGATGCCTATATACGGTAGGCCTACTGCATAAACCACAATCTAATTTAAAGCCATAAGTGTTCCGTTTTCTACTTTTGAAATTCGGTTTTGTTAGGCTATGTCAATTTCCGTGTTTTTCAGTTTTCTTGTGACCTCTCCGTGTTTTGCCCGTTTAACATAGGCCTATAGGGGCCTAGGCCTACTTTTTGTCCGTTCTACAAGAAGTTTATTCAAGACATATTACAACTTTTACCCCACTTTTTATACGTTTATTTGATTGTAAACAACAACAGACACACTTTTTTAAATTTTTGTTGTTGTATTTTATTCACTTTTTATGCGGTACAAAAATTTTTACAACTTTATTGTGGCTTTAGGCCTATAATAGGCCTATGACTTTTGTATGCGTGTTTGATATTCCGTAAAAGTTAAAAATAAAATATGATAACAACAAACAATTACAATAACAAAAACGGAATATTGAGTAATGCGACACATCAGAATCTTTTAAAATTTTACTTGGGATTCCTGTGATGTAGGCTAGGTAGGCCTAGCTATAACGGGCATTAAACTGCCTAGGCCTCTATCTTTGGCGCGGACGGGCCGCGGTGGTGCCTCTCAAGAAAAAGCAACGAGTAGTAACAACATCATGTTTATGGTTCAGAAAAGGACAATGAACATAAAAATGCAATATTTGTCAACACCAAAAAAAAAAAAAAAAAGGAAAAGAAAGAAAATCACCAAAAACGATAAATTAAAAACATTGCATTTTTAAAGCAAAATTATGAAAATTAGGACAAAACAGAAATCGCAATTATCATGATTATGTCTCAATTTATTCTTCATTTCATAAAACTTCCTGATTATCTGCTAAAATAATTGCTTGTCAGTTATTCTATGCTACTTTTAATGTTTTGATGTCCGCAAATTTTAATACAGAGCATGATCTTTTTTTTATACGGAACAGGACAAAATTGTGCTTAAATAATCATGGTTTAGTTCGCGCAACACGACCATGCACTGTGCAACTTATTCAGCGTAACCTGTCTGTCTGTCCATGCGCCCTGTCGCTCCTCAAGCGCCGACGCGACGCCGCTGGCCTTGCGGACGCTCTGCTGTACCATGGAAACAAGACTGAAGTAAATAAAATGGCTACTCCAATGTGGCTAAACATCTGCCGAATGTGCACGGATAATTTTGTCATATTGTATATTTTACCTTCTAAATCACCAAAAAAATGCCAATCTGCTGCAGTTGGACGCCCCTTCTCATTTTCTAACTTGACCAAACGTCACAAGTCACGGATTATATATTTATGGAATAATCTTCAAAAATGGACCTAAAATTCGCTGTATTTTTCTAAATCGCGATTTTCGGCAAGTTCACTTTTGACCACTTTTAACCATTTTTGGTCCGCCATAGCGTCTAAATGAAGCATCACTGAGGTAAGTTTTTAAGTCAAGCGTTTAGATATGGCCAAAATCTAGATAGTGTTTTTCATTTTTTAAATTAGGGCCTAGAACTTTTTTATCACCCATGATTCAAAAATTTGAACACGGGTCACACGTTTTTACTGCTTTTTTGCAAAATTTCGAAAAAATAAAAAAACACTTTCTAGATTTATTTGTCTAAATTCATAAAATTCATGTTTTACAGTTTTGATTTTCAAATAATTTTTTATGGCGGACCAAAATTTTTGGTCAAAAAACCGTTTTTGGGATTTTCTCGAAAATTGTACTTTTTGACCCAAAACTGACATTTTAAATGGATTTATGAGCTCATTTCCTTTCAAAAAATGTATACTTTTATATACTTTACATAAATAGTTTTCGAGTTATGAGGTGAAAAATAATGGATAATTAGTGATCCTGTGTGCCTCCTTAAGAATGAGACATGTAGATTGCCCCTTGCCTACTGAATAACTGATGGCTCTGAAAAGAAAATTCGCCATCTTGAATTATGCAAAATTGCGCCATGCAAGCAGTAAACAAACGCGCTTGAAAATGCTTGATGATACACGAGCGTAAATCACTGTCAAAACGAGCGTGCATCAAGCGCTTGTGCTACGTGAATGTTTTGGAGTTTGCATCACCGGTTTTGCATTCAGCCAGTGTTCGAATTTAGGAAAAATAAATGGTTGTCCCACTGACAACCAGATTACAATTTCTGGTTGTCCGTCTAAGTTTTTGGTTGTCCATAGGCCTACAAATGTGACTTTTGGCTAGATTTATGGTTGTCCGGCGGACAACCGAATCAGTATTTTTGGTTGTTTGGCGACTTTTTTAGTTGTCACGGGCAACCGGACAACCAAAATTTCGAATGCTGCATTCAGCTCTTTTACATCAAAAATTGTGATAAAAACACAGATTTTGGAACAAAATAAAGCTTGTTTGATCATCGATGAAATAAAAGGTATGTTTGTATAAAGAACGTATGTTAACCTTGATGCGAAAGTTTAATTTGATAAATTCGTTATTTTAACCATATAGCTAAGGTGGTCTAAAAGAAAAGAATGCCGAATTCTTGCTTGCAGGACTGCAGCACACACACATCATCATGTCTTCATGATCATGCACACACATAGGCCTACTATATGTCATAATCCGGGGTCATAATCTCATGTTTTATGTCACATGTGAGTGTTGCTCGAGAAGAGTATACTAATGTCAAACATGTACTGTGGTAATATGTCATGATGACGTGCTGTTACTGCTGCAATCGGGCTGATACAATTAAAATTAATGCGAGAGTTGATTGAGAACGTCGACGACCGTGATCTTGATATAGATCTCACATAGTACATATCTCACATACATTCCTTTTATGTGAGTGTTGCTTGAGAAGTCTACTACTACTAGCCATGTTTTAAAAATGCACTTGTCTCTGTGGATCACTGTCACGCTGACTTTTACTGGTTGATTATAGTGCATATAGTAAGCAACAAGAGCATCATGTGAGTTTATGTTGAGCGGAAATCCCCTTGACTAAAAACTTCCAGGACATAAAATGGGGAGTTTCTTGACCGATAAATAAATGGTCACAAAGCCCATTGTTTTGCCTCACTGACACTTGCAAAAGTAGCCCAATTTTAGACAAGTAGCAGCATGTTTTTTTGGGTAGCGGCAAGTGATCTCTGAGTAGCCCATTTGTGCCCCATAGCAACCACTAATCAATTCAATTTTGAGAAATTTTGTATCAGAGATACATGTACAGCATGCACACAGCATTAAGTGGTCTGGTTGTTCAAGTGCAGTACTGATTGCATGAAGGGATGCATTGGTCTCTTCCATTGTGGAGAGCTGGACTGCCCACTGGACCATGGTTGCTAGATACAAATGTATATACAGGGGGAAGTTTGCATTACATTTTAAGTTACATACAATGTCTACAATGATACAATTTATGCCTCAAAAGGTCCCCAAACATTGCTAAAAAATGTACTGAAAAAGAATCAGTTTTGCCAGCTTAAAAAAATGTCAAACACATGTAAATTAAATGCGGAAAATAAGTCTACTTTGAATGGTCCACTGTTTTGGTGTTGATGGTCATCATATTTTGTGTCATACCATGGAATGATGTACATGTACATGTGTATCAGGGCTGTCAACTTTTTGGAATTGCTTGGCGTGAGACACTGTCGAACAGAGGCATACCAGGAGGGAATTTTATTATTTGGTGACTACAATGTTCATTTTGACCTATGATTATTTGAGCCACAGCGCTCGAGAATTCTAAAAAGTGTGGGGGGATAATCTGAAAAGCGTGGGGGGGGGGACAATAAATTATTTTTACGATGCATGAGATATTAATCATTTGACAGCTTTATGCGTGAGATTTACTACCTAGGTGTGAGATTATACTACCTTGGCATGAGACTGTGAGAAAGTGACCCAATGCATAAATGGGAAAAAGTATGGCAACCTCAGCTAAAAAAAATAATGATATCTTACATTTGTATCTCTATTCCAACATTGCACGAGCAAAAAATGTGAGAAAGATCAAGAGTCAATCATTAGAGTGCATTTATTAGATAGAGATGAGGGGAAAGAGTAAGGAGCTTGAAAATTTGTATGAAACTTGTGTCAAATTTATAGACTTTATTCCTCTTGACTTATGTTTAAAGCTCTATCCACACAGGTAAATCTCTGTCAAGATGACACGTGACACCCCAGGAAGGGCAAGGCCATATCGACCCAAACATTCCGACTGTAAGCAGACAGCTGAGAGGTTCTTCGCATATTTGAATGGTAGTCATCACAGCAAAGTCACTAGTAAAGATGAACTTAGAGACATCTTCTATGGGGATTTCCAAGATTCATTTAAACAAGGAGAAAAAGCAGGTAGGTCAATTTCAATCTGTCATTGTGTACATGTATTTGCTCATAAAGTTGTTTTCCATTGATGATGCTTACCTGAAGCAAAATCCCTCCTTTGTCAAACATGTTGTGGAAGCTAAATTGCTTGGTTTGTTTCTTGGAAATTGATGCTGATGCATGTGTCATAAAGTCATAATTATAACTTACCTCAAAAGAATTTGGAGTAATTACCTTTATCTCTAGGTACAAGTCACCTTTGTTTCAAGCGGACATATTTGTAAGAACATAATTATTTATTATTTAAAACTAGGGCAAGCCATTGTGCATTACACAATTGATGTACATTTTACACAGAATTAGAGAAAGAGAAGCGGAACTGCGAAAGAGGCATTCCTTGTCATGCAAACACGACATCTCTTGATGGGCGCATTTGAGAGACGCACATGATGCAACCTGATGCTAAGATGAGATGCAGAATTTGTTTGCATTCGTCTCCGCACACAGTCAGTATAGAACCCAAATACCCCCAAATATTTCTCCCCATAGCTGACGGCGCGATTGTATGTGGCGGTATAGGGAGTCCCGGTTTTCCTTCTCTTATTCAGTGGCATTTTATGAAAAACACAATGCTAATTTCAGTCTATTTCCATTTTTGTAACAAACAACAACAAGGGTTTACATGCTAGTCTATGGTAGGGGTCATTGAGGGCGCTATCACATCAGTTTTCAGGCCTTCTAGGAATAAAAAAAACTATCGTTTTGCACAATATGTGCTTCAAACACACTTTATGTAGGGGTAAGTCTTGCAGTAGTTCACTTTGACATTGTCCTCAAAATTAAATTCCTATACCTCCTTGCTTAAGACATTTATTTTTTGTAAATGTAGGAGTCATTTAAGGTTACAAAAAAATTTGTCTCTTAAACATTTTGCAAAAAGGCTATGTGCTATGCTTGCTTACATGTTTGCCGGCAAATGAGGACACACACAAGATTTTCACCCTAAACTGCGGACTTACCTCCAACCGAGGACAGTCCTCAGTCTCAAACTGCTTCAAAAGACCTCAAATGCATGCTAAATGTATTATAGTGATATTTGCTCAAAACCGCAGACCATACGTGTAAAAACTACAGTCAGCAGTTGATGGATAAAATTCTGTTTCGTATCATACACAAAAAAAATCCACCATTTTAGTCCACAGTTAGGTGATGAAAACACGATACACACACATCCGTGGTTTGATAGCAATACACACAGGGGTGTGTGTGTGTGTTTTTAGCCCACTTTTTTCTATTATTTGTTTCCATTTTTTGTTGACAATTAGTCAATTGAAAGAAACAGTGCAAACAACTCAGAGCTTATAGGGCTATTCATACTTATTCATTGCATGTGCATTTTAATATTGGCAAATCCAGTTAGAAATAATAATGGATAGGAACTAAAAATTAAGGATTGATTGTCTGAGCTTTTAATTGAATCAATTTTTTTTTTCTGCAGCATGTAACTTCTCAGCGATGATATTTATGCTGAAATCAGTTGGCAAGATTGGGGTTCAGGAAGGACATGTATACCTACACAAAGGACCAGGCTTTGTCTCGGTTGACCAGTACCTCAATCTCACATCCAAGCCATCTGGTAAACAACAGAAAGCTGCTGCAGCAAAGAGTAAAACAGGACAAGGAGGAGGAAATGCCCAGTATCCGTATTACTGTGAACTGTGCAAAGTACAAGGGAATTCAGATGTGTCTTATAGAGGACATTTGACTGGGATAAGACATCGCTACCAATTAGTTTGTAAAGCAGTGGGAGCTAGAAGGTACAAATTGTATTTTCTTTTAAATTTTAAATTTTTAATATTTTTAAATTCCAAAATATTGATAAGAAACATAAAGAAATATAGAGGCACTTGCTGAGCTGCATAATAATGAGATAGAGAATCAGTGAGCTACTTTTTATAGCAGAATTTTCTTGGCAAGGGCAGACATAGGGAAAAATGTATTTATGACTTTTAATGATTTAGGAAATATATGTTTTGGGGTCATTTTCATGCTAGTACAACTAGTGAAAACTTCATTGAATTTGAAAGGCAAAGACCAATTTAGGAGCAAAAATACTACCACCAACAACAGCAATATTGCCAATATTTCCCCCAAATGTTTGATATTATTAAGCTTTTTGTTTATTGAATCATATTCCCCCTATATCCATAGTAAATATATGGGGTTCTTCATGCCCAACAAAATGATCACATGATAATCCTATTCTGTTACACTGTGTTGATGTTTTGTTCTCAACAGGGCAGACTTGATTCAAGCCAAGCATGGTACCAGCCTTCATAGTGAGTTTGACACAGAAAATGGCAACATCAAAGCTATTGGAGAGAAGGGCAAAACTTGCTCATTCAACATCACTATCAAAAATGAAAGGTATGTTAAATTGACTCCTAGTGTACAGCTTATAAGAGTGAGTCCACATTTTTCAGCAGATCTGCTTGCATCTAACATATGGACTTTAACCCCCGGTCTCCTCAGATTTTTTTGGGGGGAGGGGGTCATTGCATCTACCACAGGCTTGGTTTATAGTGGTGTGCCTGCGGAATTCTAGGCGAGAGGGTATTATTCCAAGAGAAAGCTAACCAAGGACTCCAGTTAATAGGTGATGTGTTGCTGTGCAGTGTTTTTTGACAGGAAACTTCTGAAAAATGAGATATTTAACCAAGTTATTCTCAAATATGCAGAGTTCTGTTATTCATTCTTTGTCATCTTCCTACAGTTCATCAGAAACTATAGCATTCATGTCTTGTGTAGTACTCAAGGACCAGCCTGCTATTACATTGTCAGATAAATATGATGTCACACAAGCCAAAAGAGTGGTCCATTTAAAGCCAGGTAAAGTTTGTGTTTATTGTTTGTTTGTTTTTATCATTAGATAAATCAAAAGGGCTGAAGAGTCATGAATTGATTGACCTTTTCGGTAAATCCCATAAGCCTCTGCAAGTACACCTGAGATGTCGTCATTTGACGTCACACTGATCTGCACCGATGCGCGCAACGTTTTTCGAACATTGTTACTGCACATTGCAAGTCGGCGTGACATCAAATGACGACATCTCAGGTGTACTCGTAAAGGCTTATGAGATTTACCGAAATGGTCAATTACCACTTTTGGTTAAGTAATGTCTGTCCAATTTTGTACCAGTGAATTGGAATGTAAACTTTGGAACTGGTATTTTGATATCACAAAGGCAGAGAACATGGAGCTTTTTTTTTTTGCATCCTTAGTTTCCCAATAGACCTTTTCATATCGAAGTTTTCGAAGTAACTTTTAAATGATCCTGGTTTTAAAAACGGGTCATCATACGCAGTTCTTCTTCTTCTTTGTTCTTTTCTTCCCCTTCACCAAAAAGCAGAAAGGGGCGTTAGGTTACAAAGAAACCTGTAATAAAGAACTATAAAATGAATTATATTTGTGAATATTCTATGAGTAACTGTATATTTCTGTTTTGCCATATTTTTCAGGGTTTGATTGCGGTGTAACTGTAGAATGCAAGCTGAAATCTGTGACAGTGCTGCGCAGCCCAATAGCTTTTGCCTTCAAAGTTGTTGGCTCCGGGGAAGTAAGAAAACATTAACACTAATCATATGATACTAAAAAGAGTGCTCTTTATTATGAAAAGAGAATTTTAGTAATAAAATTGCAGAGCTGTACATTTAAGGGGGTACTACACCCCTGTGGTAAATTTGTGACTATTTTTGCATTTTTCTCAAAAAATAATAACACACTGGTAACAAAAGTTATGTATATTATTGGGGCAATGAATCCAATTACTACACTGAAATGTCAGTGACTCAAGACAAGCGGTTCAGTATATATGATAGGAAATGAGGTACATCCTAGCGTTACCTCATTTCTTATCATAAATAACGAACCGCTAGTCTTGGGTCACTGAAATTCCAGTATAGTAATTGGATTCCTTGCCCCTATAATATACATAACTTTTGTTACCAGTGTATTATTAGTTTTTGAGAAAAGTGCAAAAATAATCACAAATTTATCGAAGGGTGTAGTACCCCCTTTAGTCCACAATTACAAATAATGACAAAACAAATTAAAACAAAAATGCTTAAAACAGAAGAATCCTTTCATCCTGTTCAGTAACCTGTCTCTTCCCAGACTCTCATTTGTCCTGGGCAATTCAAATACATGTTGACTTTAGCGTTCAGTCCATGATGTGTAGATGAGATGGAAATATTGATTATTTCTTAAATACTGAAAAGAACAGAAAATGGGAAATTATGGTAATTATTTGTTTGTGTATTTGTTTGTTTAATTTATCAACAGGTCTTTCAGATTCTTAGATTTTTAGCTGTTGAAGTTGGCAGCAAAGTATCAAGTGATTTACCACCCTCTAAGCCATATGTGCGCCCTCCAAGGATATCAAGACGAGAAGCTAAAGGAGAAATTGTTGAAGGGAAACCACTGCCACAGTAAGCACACAAATTTATACATACACTCACACCCCCCCAGTCACCTACAACTCTGGAACCTTAGACTTTACACAGGCAAGCGAGGACATTTTACTATTGAAACCATGGACACATGTGACTTTATACCTCGCATGGGGAGACCTGTAGACTAAAGTTCTTTCTGAAAATGTGCGACGCCCTAAAGTTGGACTAGGTCTTATATCTACGTTTCATATGTATCATTTTGCTACTCATTCATAACCTCATTAATAAACGCGATGCGTGCGATCCAATCATATTTTATTATTTGTGAAAACGCGAACGCAAATCGAGGTCATTAATATCTCACAATTGACCGCAAAATGCGTAGTTGTTCCAACGTCGCACACAATTGACTTCTGCGTGCGCCGTATTGTGCGTCCAACGAACTGCGCGAGTGCTGGCTGCCATATTTGGATTGCGCGCTACCATATTTGCACAGATTCTGATACGCACTTTTGTTATTGGTCGTTTTGTTTTAGCCTGATCGATTTGGGGAAAGGGAAGATGTAAAATTGTTTATTTTACAAACTTTCGAGAAAATTTTGTGTTATTTTGTAAAGTTAAAAGATCAAAGTGACGGTTATGAATGAGGTTAATAACTTTGCATCGGTTATATAGTCGGGCATTGTGAAAAATCTAAACATTTTGCTTTGGACCTCGGAATATCCCTCGGTTCCAAAGGCAAAATGTTTAGATTTTTCACAATGCCCTCCAAATAACAGATGCGCAGTTATTAACCTCTAATTATAATACATCTCCTAAGATTACCAACTACTAATATGGTATTTCTCATCAGGGCCTGATCTTAATAAGCATGGATTTTGCGACCTATCATAACCTAACATTTTGAGCATCATCGATCACCCTGTTGATGCTTTCTGTGGCCTGATTGAGATACACTGTCACATACCTTTGTTCTGCTTAGGGAACAAACCAAAAGTTTGATGATGTCCTATATACAAAAGTCAGTTTGCTAGGAAGCTAACCCCCTCCCTCCCTGAAACGTAAGTGTGAAATATTGAAAATTCAAAACCGAAATGTAAACTTTAACCAATGTTTTTGACTAGTTTATTACATACATAAATTGGACTTTTGACCCCCCTCCAGGACTTTCATTTATAGGACTTATTAAACTTTTGGGTTGTTCCCTTATACATGACCAAACTTAGTCTGTCAAAAAGAGGCATGTACGAGGGGGTATCAAAAAGTTTTAGAAATCACCCAGAAGTGAAGGAGCTATATTGATAAAATTTTGTCAGTGTAATCACTGGTCCTTATGTACATTAGGGTCAAAAAAAAAAATTTCAACGATATAGGTCCTTCACTTATGGGTGATTTCTAACTAAAACTTTTTGATACCCCCTCGTATATGATTTGAGTTTGTAAGATTATTCCAAGACCTGCTCTGTTTTCATTCAATAATTTTTCAATGTGTTACAGCAATGGGAAAGACTCTTACAGCAATGTAAATGGTGACTCTATTCCTCTTATCTGATCCCTCTTATCTCATTTATTGTCATTTTCCATAGACTAGATTTAATATTAGTATATTTGTAATTTTGTAAGGTAATAGTTTGGTGCATGTTAATAGTATGATTTATAGAATATTTTTTGTCAATATTTATTTTCCAGATCTCAGAGCAACCAGCTGATCTTAGAAAATCTGGATAATGCTACTGTTCCGAATGCACTCCGTTTTCAACTCATCAGTAAAGGTGGTGTTGGAAAAGTCAAGTAAGTTACTTACATTACATACAGGTGCATGAACACATAGGTGGTCATGCTCTGAATACTATAATGGCCAGTAGGGTGTGAGCAGGTGGTCAAGAAGTGAATGCTCACATACAGCTGAATCATGATAATTTAGTTAAAACAATCCTGCAAATGCCACAGATATTTCTTGTTCCAGATTTTGTCAACAGGTTAGATATTGTTTAGATTTCCTTCACATTGACTGCTTTATGGAGGTATATTTTGCATTTCTGATGGCTTGAAGGTACCTCAAAAGTTTGCCAAAGAGGGGGGGCTAACCAATTAGTATGATATTTAGAGGCAAATTACAAAACATTTTAATATTTAATGGTTTTGCAATTATTACAATAAAAGTTGAAAAACCCTTAGATTCATTCAACCAATCTGAAGATTTATTCAGCTGATTGAGAAACCATTCCATTCTCATACAGGGATATCATTGAGCCTCCATTAAGTTGGTCCAACTATTGTTCCAAGCTGAATACGTTGCTGCATGTTGAAGAATGCCAGATGGAAGTAGACATTAGACGATATGACATGAAATCTGTTGTCATGACACAGGATGGTAATCCAAGATTTCTCAGACTAAAGGTAGGTGCAGCATCAGTTTAATCTTGTATCATGCAGTCTTGCATGAGGGTAGTTGGGGCACATTGGTTGACGTTTTGTTGATATGACTGTCGCTGCCAGGGCATGGGGTTTGATCTGGTCGTTGTGGCATTAGCCTGTAACATTGTATTCAATTGGCTGCAGGTTTGTGTATAATTTAATATGTGACACAATTTAATATGTGACACAATTTAATATGTGACACAATTTAATATGTGACACAATCAAGGGAAATGAGTCGGATGTCGCTAATATTGATTTTGAGATATTGGCAAAGAAAGTGTTAAAATTCTTTTGTTTTATATTGTTTTCTGCAATTGATAAATTGATATAACTTTGCAAAGAAAAGTTGTATCAACATGCAGTTTTTAATTTCTGAAAGCTCTAAATGTCTTCTTTAGAAACATACGTAAAACTCATTTTTGACCAAGGTCGACATGTGACTCATTCCCCTTGATCATGTCACATATGCTTAAAAAACTGTTTGTCACTCATCAATATACCTTTAAGTGGAAATTACTTCGCTGTTGCTTTTGTAAATTAATATTCACCAAATGTTTATAAAATACTTGAGATATTTCGGGTAAAAGCTTATTTCAGCATCAAAAGTCAATTGTATGTGACACAACTACATGTAGTGTCACTTTTTCTATCATAAAAAATAAATCAGTAAGATGAAGATATGTCATAAAGTTGTGAAATGTCCCTTTTTTGGAAACCAAAACTATAAATTCACTGTGCTATAAAACTATCATATTGCACACCACATTTGACTTCTTCACAGGTACCAGGACTAGCCGAAAACCGTCCGTCTGTTTTGAAGGGTGACTACCTATATGCACACTTTGCCGATTCCCCACAAGAGAAGTGTTTCAAAGGCTATGTACATAGGATTGAACTGGAAGAAGTGATTCTTGGATTTGGAGGAGAGTAAGTGTAATCGGGTATGGTTCTATCATAGTAAACAGGTGCTACCAGATGATGTTGTTTCCACTTGTACTATATTAGAAACGTGTGTAGCTGATATTTCAAACTGTATACCTCGCTGTACATATTAGACTATGCCATAGTCGATTTTTGATAAATAAAAATACGTTATTAATCATGATGAACGCATTCAGTTGAACTCGAAATTATACTGATATTTATTACATCAAAATACTAGTATAAAATGGTTATGAAAAAGTTTATATAATTATATTTGTGACAGTAAAAGTAAAGTAGGCCTATACGTAGGCTTATATTAATATTGAATGCAACATATCATAATGGCATAACTATAATGGCACTTCAATACTGAACAATTCTAATTTTAGAATCTGCCAGTTTATTACGAGTTAAAAATCGACTATGGACTTTCACTTTTAAGCAGAACTTTACCCAGGGACTTCGTTCTCTAAAACACACTGTCAATCATACTTGTTTATCAATCAAATCTAACCACAAGACTAAGCATGGTGGTACAATACGGCGCTAGATGCGTGCGTTCATCCACCAACTTTCGCCAGCACAAAAGCGCCGCATTCAAAGATAGATGTGTACCATGTATAGTTAATGGTAATGGTACGTGTCGGGAGGATTTAAACAATAATGAGATCTGGGTGACCAATCACAAGCCAGATTCATTTAAAGATGCATTACATCATGACCAATTTTAGTTAGGCCAGAAATTGGCCTAACTCTCCATAGAGTCCCATGTTGAAAATGTTAACCGCAATCCAAAGTCAGTAGTCCACTTGGGAAGCTAACATACAGAGGGAGTACGTGACTGAAAAGATGATCAGTTGTGAAAATCTATCAATTGTGCACAAATTAAGTTTTAAGCTTAAATGCAATATCCAGAGTATGCACAATCATGACATTGGGCAAGTGGACTACGGAGTAGTCTATGTACATATTGGCTATCAGATAAACTCAAACAATTTGATAACGAGTTGCTCTTGCGATTTCAGACGGAACTGAAAAGCATTTGATCACCAGCGATTTATTTCTTGATGGCCCGGATATTATATAGAATAACATATACTTATGTAGGATAATAGAGTTATAATTTATGTCCAAAAATAATAGAGTGATGGAGTGATATAAGTGTGCTGTAGAATTATATCATAAGGCTTATCAATGCTGTTGGATGACTTCTTGTAGTCTTAAATAACCAAATCTGGCACAGCATTCACAGGCTTTATGGTCTAACTCTTTGGCAAGTGGGAGGTAAACCACTATCTCGGTAACAACCTGTCAACACCACCTAGTTACAGATAATGATAATGTTTAGCCTTGATTCATCTCAGACCTACTACCAGAATATTTACAGAACTCTGTCTATATCCTTCAATTTGGCAAAAGAAATTGTGTAAGATGTACTTTATGCCTGTTTTGTTCATCATTTTATCTACTATTTTGTTTAGGTGTATACAATACATGTTGTTTCAATGTCACACCTTGTTCAAAGTTGTTACTGATTAATTTGCTGCAATTGTAGTAATGTTCTTGCTCAGTGAGGTAGCCCAGTGGGCTATGGCAGTTAAAATCCATACATCCCTATGGAAGACATAGCCTTAATCTCCCACATGGGGTGTATATTCCCAATGGAGTCTGAGTCACCCATTCAGGTAACTCAATTTAAAATCTACACACCTGTGTGAAAGATTTCGGTCAAGTCTTCCATATGGAGTGTATGGATTTCAACTGTAATAGCCCAGTATTAAATTGTATTTTGATTTTATTTTGAATGAAAGTTTTTAAAACCACTCACAGCATGCTTAATTTCCTTTCACCATTTTCAGACTCATGGCTAGATGGACCAAAGGCATGAGGTTTGATATCGAGTTCACCTTCAACCGTGTACCAATCAAGTTGCAGCATCGTGCTGTAAGAGAATGTAGTGTAAACAAAATGGAGATGGTCTTGTTTCCAAAGAAGGAGAAAGTAGGAAGTCTGGGACTGCTATGTACACTGCCAGCAGATGAAAGGTAATACACTGAACACTACATGACTGCATTAAATTCTGGAAATTTGTGAATCTATGAGGCATTTTGAAATGTGTGCGAAGAATGATTTTTTTACCTGTTTGGGTTTTTATTTATTCTCTTTGTTTGATTTTGGTGTTATTCGCCAGCGAAGTGTTATGTGTAATCCGATTACCACTATGTCAACTGGATCACGCTTTTGAGTTCTGCACCACGATCGAAATGATCACAACACAACGTCTATGGCATGTACTACCAATTCCAAAAGGCGCGTGATCCAGTTACCAAGGAGTTATGTAACCACTTCACTGGCAAATTCACATATAGGCATCCCTGTAATTTATTGTTTGTAAATTGTAAAAAAAGTGCATGTGTACGTAAACAAAGTGGTATTTTGTTTAGTTTAGTGATTATGTATACGAGTTGTGGTGTGAGATATCAGTATAATGTATAGGTATGGCAAAATATCTTGTTGTACGTATTGAAAACTAAAACAAGAACTGCATGGCAGATGATTATTTTGGGGGAAAACACCTTATTCCACCCTTTGGTAGTCATAGTAAAGCATATAAATGCCATTTTTATCATACAGTGATTTTGGGAGAGAGTTGTTTGATCGCCAACTAGCTAGCAATGCTGAGCAAGTGAAAGCTGTCCGTCAAATAGTACAGGGCACTTCCAGACCTGCACCATACCTAGTGTTTGGGCCACCAGGAACTGGCAAGACTGTCACCGTGGTAGAAGCAATAAAGCAGGTTTGTGAAATATAAATTGTTCATCAAGGAAGACCTACTTAAACTGACCATATAAACTTACCATACTACCAAGACTGTTACTGAAGTGCACGCGTATCATATGTGACCGTACAGCACGAATGAGCCGTAAATGTCCTCAATTGTATTCTGAGTTACAGTGTAAAATGGGCATGAAGGTCGTATTCATAGGTACCTCAATTTGGTGCTACATGTACCTCATTTAATGAGATACACGTAGCACCAAATTGAAATACCTATGAATATGACCTTCATGCCCATTTTACACTGTAACTCAGAATACAATTGAGGACATTTACGGCTCATTTGTGCTGTACGGTCACATATACCAGGAATTATACATGTAAGTTGAATGATGCATAACAGTAGTGACCACCAGTGAAGCATCTTTTAAAAGGATCTGTCTTGCAATATTCAAACACTGTATGAACAAGAATAGTGGATATGTTTACAAAGCCATTTCGCTGTGTACCCCAAATGGAATGTGTATCTGGTTTATGTAGTTTCAATGTCACACACCCACTACAAATGGCCTTTTATACCAGTCAGCTAGTTAACACATAATAGAGAGATTGCGAAATTTACGTGAAACGTGACACGGGAACGCGAACAGCAAGCTACATTAGTCGAAAATCGGTTATTATGCCCTCTAGAGGATGAAATCTATTGTGAATTGGTCAATCGTGAAATTACCGTAAAGCGATTACGTTGCGGTTGGTAGCAAAAAATGACGTTCCAAAATGACAAAAAAACGCATTATAAAATGCAGAAAAATGTTATGTTTATCATGTTATGAAACGAATCAAAGTATCCTAATAGAACAAGTAGAGTCCGACATGTAATAAAATCCATTTTGGGGGTTAAAATTTGATCTCGTATAGACAAGAAGAAGTGAAGAAATTTCGATTTTTTTCGACGCGAAATTGAACGGGCAGATTGCCTATTCATTTTTGTGTGGAAAATGCCGTCCAAAAATCAGCTTGCGAAGAGGCGTTTTAGGCTAGATTGTGCCGTGTTACGGCATAAATCGTGATATAATTGTCTGTTTGGGACGGGGAACAGAAGTTCGTGTAACGCTATTTTTCGCCTTGCTTTTTCGTTGTGCATTAAACAGCTGTCAAAGTGTTTTGCTTATGGATACTATTCAGCAAACTCCAAAATGTTTTTAAAACATGATAATGCATGTGTTTTTGGTTTTAGTTAAAACGTTTTGATAACATATCGATGTATGTTTATATAAAAATCATGAAAACTCGTGTTATACTGAAAAAATAATACAACAACATTTTAAGCCAAAATTCGAAATGCTATAGTAAAATATCATTTGGCAAACATATTTAAGTGTCTATTATGTTAGAACGTTTATCAGCAAGTTTAGAACAAAGGGTTTTTTGAATGTTATTAAAACTTTTAATGCCCTTGACCCTCACATAACCTTTAACCCGACATTTAACGTTTTCTGTAATATATTTGTGTTTGCTGGGTAGTAATCGAACTAGACATATTAGATTATCTATTTTCATTTTGCTTTAGAAAGTAAACAGGGTATTATTTATAATGATAATGGAGTTTGTTTCTTGTTATTCGAATAATATACACCAAGACTTCCTAGGCATCCAACACCAAACTCTGTTTAGATTATTTAGACAAATAACATACACGTGTGAACATAGGCCTATATACTCATTTTCCAATAGCCCGCAAAACTCAAATATCGCTAATCTGGACTGAATGCTTAGAGCATTATAGATACAGCCAGTCGTATTTGCATATCAATACCGAGGAAAGTAGTTCGATGAAAGAAGATAATCTTCTCTGGTTCGATGCACCCAAGGTGAATCAATGGGTGCTTCCTATTACCTTTAGATTATTTGTCTCAGCATAGCGCCATCATGATTGCAATTGCGTTTACACGTAGTCTTGGTTCAGACTCTATGCGGCTATCACGAACATACTAGGAACGACGAGCGTTAGGACTGACACAAACTGGCTGTGTAGGAGGCTAGTTTGGATGTGAACGGGACTATGACGTTCTACCGCAAAATGCAGAAATCCGTAACCCGTATGGCGTTTGCAGTGAACGCTTCTCCGCAATCTCTCTACTCCCTGTTACAAGCACTGTTTTTTGTCTCGCCTGAACTTTGTTCAGGATGGGACTTAGTAATCACTATTTCTGTCTGTCCGTGCGTGTGTGGGGGTGTGGGGGTGGGTGTGTGTATGTATGTGTGTCCGTCCGGAGCTGTATCTGGGGAACCGTAAGATTTACGGCGACGCTGCTTGGTGGGAGGAAGGGTATCCAAGTTTGCTCCGTAACCGTATGTTTTTGGGGAAAAATATGCAAATTAACATAGCTAATTTGCATAATTTATGCGCAAATCAGCGCAAATTGATAGCGGAGTTTGTGGACAGACTATCTCAAGATCCGTCCGGGCGCATGGTAACGCGAAACCTGGTGTCAGCTATGATACACATCTGCTGATCACCTGATTAGTTTTTTTCGCTGAAAAGTATGCGCATTTAGTTGTTAATTTGCATAATTTATGCGGAACGATTCTACAAATATGGTTGGAAATCTGAAGAAATCCGCCTTGTGGAGCTGTATCTGGGGGTTCGTAAGATCCTAAGCCCTATGATGATGAAACGTGGTAGGGGGTAGTATGACCAGAGGATCTCAACCAGATTCGATTTTCAGCGCAAAATATGGTAATTAAGTACCTAATTTGCATAATTTATGCATAAAATGCACCTATTTTCTCGGAGACTAGGGGTCGCATACGTTCTTCAAACTTGGTGGGTGGGTGCATCTTCACCCCAGACAGAACAAGTTTGTATTGGTTAGTGCGTCAAGGTCACCCAAGGTCATCCAGGGGTCATCTGAGGTCAAATGACTAAAAACTGTCGTATGGGCACGATACTTGGTGGGTATGGTCAACATAATGTGGTAGGGGGTAGTATGACGAGAGGATGCACATTAGTACCCCCCCCCATGTGGCCCCTCCCACACACTCAAAGTTGGGGGGGGGGTCAATTGAAGAATGTCTCTCATGTACAAAAGGATAGGAAACTGAATATTTAAAACCACCTTTTTAGGGTGAAGGAAGCATTTTTCAAAAAATGTTTAAAATGGGTTTTTATGTCAAAAATGTCTCTGTTGGGGTGCTACATCGAGTCAAATGTTCGGAAGATTATTTCGGGGTCATCTGAGGTCACCCAGGGGTCATCTGAGGTCATATTACTAAAAACTGTCGTATGGGCATGAAACTTGGTGGTTACAATCAACATTTAGAGTAAAATGTTCGGAAGATTCTTTTGGGGTCATCCGAGGTCACCCAGGGGTCATCTAAGGTCAAATTACTAAAACTGTCGTATGGGCATGAAACTTGGTGGGTACAATCAACATTTAGAGTCAAATGTTCGGAAGATTATTTCGGGGTCATCCGAGGTCACCCAGGGGTCATCTAAGGTCAAACTACTAAAAACTGTCGTATGGGCATGAAACTTGGTGGGTACAGTCAACATTTAGAGTCAAATGTTCAGAAGATTATTTCGGGGTCATCCGAGGTCACCCAGGGGTCATCTGAGGTAAAAGCAGGCGATCGCGAAAGCAGGCGAGACTCGTGGTTCGAGAACCGCCTTGTCTTTGATATTATCCAGATTTTTACCTGACTCCTTAAAACCTGTATTTATCAGTTGCATGTAGTTTTACTTGATCATATTTAATCTTAATCATATTTCTCTCTTGCAGGTGTATAGCAAACTTCGTGCCAGTTACATCCTGGCCTGTGCCCCATCTAATAGTGCAGCAGACTTACTAGCTAAACGCCTCATCACAGGTGGTACCCCAGTAGCCAAGACCACCATCCTCAGGATGAATGCTGCCAGCAGGGTGTGGCCAACTGTAGACCAGGAACTCAAGGTTTGGCATCTTTCATTATTTGTTTTCAATTCTTGTTTTTGATGGCTAGAATTATATCAGTTTTTGAAACTGAACTCATACAAATGGGCTATTTTCGAGATGGACTGTGAAGTCAATATTGAGTTAAAAGAATATGGTAATAATGATGATCTACAAACATTGAATACTTTATGATCTTAAAATGTACACATAGGAGTACAATACAATACAATACAATAAACGGAATTTATATAGCGCCTAAGCATAAGTATGAACAAAGCGCTTTACAATGATCTTAAAAGTACAACTTACACTACATCTTAGGCTACACTTAATATACAACTTAATTAAAAATAAAAAACTTAGTTTGGAAACAAATAGGTTTTCAGGTTAGATTTAAAAGTGGCCAGACTATGTGAAGTACTGAAGTTTTACAGGTAATTTGTTCCAGAGAGCTGGCACAGAATTGCAGAAGGCATTATTCCCATATGTTGTGTGAGTTCTTTTACATTCAAGCAGACTGCCATCAGCATGTGATCGTGAGGAACATACCATCAGAAAATGTGTGAGATTTTAGGAGATTTTGTATGTACAGTGGTACAATCTGATTGTCCTCTTTTTCCAATTTTTATTAGATTTGCCTCTTTTTGTATGGATTTTTTTTCTTTAAATTAAAACAAATATTAATTCTATATCTCTTTTGGTATAGGGAGCTAACTGCTGCAATTTCAACAAAATGACGGGTGAAAACTACTTCCCATCTAAGGAAGACATCATGAGGAAGAGGATTGTAGTCACTACTCTAGTCACAGCAGGCAGGTGAGTCAACTAGCCACTTGGATTATGTGATGCAATCAAACAAAGACAATCTTATGCCAAGGATAATAACATTTTTAATGTTGTACGGGCCGAAAAGTTTCCAAATTAGATTGGTTCATGAATTTGAACCATTTGGGGTGAATCTCAAAATTAATATCCCAATATACAACCCAATATACAACCCATATTGTTTGATTACATTACTTGAATTTATGTATGAAAATTCAAAATTTGTTGGATTTTATCACTTTGGTATGATTAGCAGTTTTTCTTGTCTAGTACTTGAACATTCAGAGGGCTATTTCACAAAGACTTATGATGGATCTTGCACTTAATTTAATAGGGGATTACATGTGGTAAATTAATCGTAAGAAAGATTGTAAGGCTTTGTGAAACAGTGCCCTGATTTGACAGTGCTAAAGGGAACAAAGTTTGATGTCTATAAACGAGGGTCCTTTCGTTGGTGGAGGGAAAAAATCTGATTACCGTTGTATAAAAGCAGTAAAAATATTGGTCAAAGTTGACCTTTCGGGTTGAAATTTTTAACATTTCATACTTACGTTACAGGGAGGGAGGGGGTCAGCCTCCTAACGATCAAACTTTTGGTTTGTTCCCGAATGTATGCACAGGAAAGAAGATGTAATTTTTGAAGTAAAATTGTTTTGTGTTAACTCACTCAATCAAAATTTATTTGATGTGTATATATAAGGTTATTTGTTCTACAGTAGTTTTTGAAGTAAAATTGTTTTTGTGTTGTAGAAAAAAATAAAACCACCAACAAGAAACAAACAGGTTGGATTGGGTGCTTGGGATTGATTGGCTTATTGGTTACTCAGACCATGCATTATTTTCCAATACTTTAATTTGATTACAACCAATAGGGGAGATAAATATATAGTCAGGGAAGAAAGCCCAGTATTAGATGTAAGGGCAAACTGGAGAACCCAGAGAAAATCTTAAACAGCTAGTATGGACTGGGAATCAAATGCAAATAAAGTCGTCTGGGAACAACTAACGACAAACAAACAAACAAAAATGGAGATGTGAACTGACATGATTCTGTAATTGAAATGTGTTAAAATTGGATTAATCATCAAGTTTTCACTTGCATTGATTCAAACTGTTTTCCCATCCCAGGATTGCATCAGCCAAGGATTTCCCCAGGGATCATTTCACACATATCTTTTTAGATGAAGCTGGTCATGCTGTAGAACCAGAAGCCATCATATCTATTGGAAGCTTACTCAATCCTAGGAACAAGAAAGGAGGACAAATTGTGCTGGCTGGAGATCCCAAACAACTTGGACCTGTGCTACGCTCACCACTGGCTAAAGAGCACGGATTGGGTAAGGTTAAATTGGGGTGTGAATGAGTTGATTGTAAACACATTGAAATTCTATAAATCACTGTAATTTATCAATTGATAATTAATGCAATGTGGTTAGAGAATGGGAACCATAATAATTGTCAATTTGCTATTGTAGTAGTATTTGATGGTGCACAAAAATGGCCGAAACCTTGGTATCCCTCAATGCATATCCCATGTAATACCATCATTTATCTTAGCCTGGCTGCACCACGCCATTGTTTTTGCTTAACAGCATTAGTTCACTTGTTGCTTAAATTGGTCCTCAGCAATGCTACTCATTGCTGAGGCCTGGATTTGATCAGCTAATCTATACTGAATAAGACCATGCGATCGGGTACATTGCCTCACTGTTCTGCTTGAGTCGTGATCACTGACGATCATGAACCACCAAAATTCTCATGCTCATGCTATGACATTTTGTTATTTTCCAACTTTGTTTTACTTTGGCAGAATTGTCTCTCCTTGAACGTCTAATGACACAAAATCCATTGTACACTCGTAAGGAGTCGGATGAGAGCAAAGAGATATATGATTCCAGGATACTCACCAAACTGATACGTAACTACCGTTCTCATCCTGCCATCCTTAAGTTACCCAATCAGATGTTTTATGATAATGAGCTACAGGTACATGCAAATGAGATGGTACGCAATACCTTCACCTCATGGGATCACCTGCCAAGAAAGGTTAGTTATTTTTCAGGCATTAATCATTTGCACTGATCTTGTATGTTTGGTTTTTTTTGCTTGTTTTGTTATTGTTGATGTTGTTGCTTTGGTTTTATTTACTGTACTAATTACTTGTTGGTTAGCCTCAACTCATTCACGGTGGTTTGGTCGGAGGTGCATTCCCAATATGTCGCCTGCCTCAAACTTCTGAAGGAGAGACACCAAGGTTGAAATATGTTGTGGTATAAGTAGAGTTAGAATTAAAAAGGTAATATTATGTGACACAATCTGGTCCATGGGGGCCAAAGGAGGCATTTTTGAAAATTGAGTTGCATTATGCACACAATAGGCTATCATTCACTGAAAACACCAATGGTCTTGTATACTTGGTTCTTAAGTTATGAAGTCTTTTATTGTTTTTTACTGCATATTTTTACCTTTATCTCAGTTTCAAATGTGCCGCCTTTGGCCCCCATAGACCAGATCGTGTCACATATAGTAAAAGGGATCTTTTTTTATTGACTTGGTTGCTTCCTTTGTTGTTTGTTTTGCTATCAACTTTTTTGTGGTCATATCTGTTGATATCATAATTGGAAATAAAGTTTGATTTGATAAACCGTGCAGTGTTATCTATCCTATGGAGCAGCTAATATGTATATTTTTGCAGAGGGCAAACATTACATAATTATTGCATTATGATCTGTACTATAAATATATAGGTCGTTTAATTAATTTCTGCACATCATGGAACATTTGGCATGCATGTAGCTCAGCAACAACTAAAAACAAAGGTACAATGCATCATACACTGTACAAAACACTGTATGTTTATCGTACTACCTGTACACAACAGGCACCTTCCACGATGGCCACAAATGATTTGTAACAAGTTTAGATTCAAAAGCACAGGATTTTGTTCAATATTTCCTCCCAAGTGAAGGCAGTTTCATGGTACACAATACAATAATGAACATACATGTAGTAGTGGCATGCTATTCAAAATGATGTAACAAATATGAACACCTGTATTTCCCTCCAGGGTTTCCCTATCATATTCCATGGAGTGGAGGGTAGAGATGAAAGGGAAGGACAGAGTCCATCATTCTTCAACCTGCAGGAAGTGCAGGTAGTTGTG
Source organism: Amphiura filiformis (assembly GCF_039555335.1). Taxonomy (NCBI): domain Eukaryota; kingdom Metazoa; phylum Echinodermata; class Ophiuroidea; order Amphilepidida; family Amphiuridae; genus Amphiura; species Amphiura filiformis. Next base: position 50,063,756 of record NC_092630.1, on the reverse strand, counting down.
GAATACATTGAGGATTTGAGAGAGAAGCGTGGTGGTAGGAAGATCAAGCAGTCTGACATAGGAATCATATCACCATACAGGAGACAGGTAATGGGATATTCCATCCCCTGTGGAAGACATGACCTTAATCTTCCACATCGGGAGGGTGAATTTCAAATGGGACTCCATTTCAAATCTACACACCGTAAATGGGAGATTAAGGTCAATTCTATATATTTTTTTTAATATGTTTTGTATTCTAACTACATACAGTCAAAAAAGTTGGTCAGTCGATTACTTAATTATTTTATCTTTTATATAAATAATTTTACTTCCATTAGTGAAAGGATCAAACACACATCATTCCCATCAAATGTAATGAATATTAAGCATTGTATTAAAAATTATTTCTATTAAAAATAGAATAAATTTGGGTTGGGTCTATTTTAACTTCAATGGTTTCATGTTACAGGTACAAAAGATCCAGCAGGTTCTGAAGAGACGCAACCATACTGAAATCAAGGTTGGTTCTGTTGAAGAGTTCCAGGGACAAGAAAGACTTATCATCATTGTATCAACTGTACGTAGCACCAAGCCAGAACATCTGCAGCTAGATATGGACTACAAATTAGGCTTTCTCAGAAACCCCAAGGTATGCTATTATTAATAAGAGAATAGAGGTTAAGGGCCTTGCCTAAGAGGCTAAATTTACAACACAATCAACACAATGGCACAACTGGGGTCAGATCCCGCCGCATTACAAACATGAGCGAAAACCTGTACTGCTGGGTCACTGTACCTTCTGTTCTATTATTTCAAAGCTTGAATTCTTATGGAATAGGTTATGATGAAGCATTTTGTGGCAATGGAACATGAGAAATATACATATGTGACTCGTTCTGACAAAACCAGGAACAAGTCGCATTTTTGATATTTCGTGATTTCAGAACGGCTGTCCTGAGTTAATGGGCTAATTAGTTTCCTACTTTACACAGGATTGAATAGGGATTATCATAGTTCAACTTTCAATTATTAATTAAATAATCTTCTGTTTAATCCGTACTTTCAAGGATTTGAAAGTCCACTCAGTCCCAAGGTCAAATACCATGAAATTAAGAATTCCAAAATTTGATATTTTTTTATGGGAATATCACCTTTAAAGGCCTATATATAACTCAAAAACATGCCTGCCGAATTGTTCCGGATTTTGTCGGAGCTGGTCACATATGTAAATTTCAATTCAAAAGAAAAATGCAAATGTGACCCGTTCTGACAAAACCAGGAACAAGTTGCATTCTTGACATTTCATTATTTGAAAAACATGCCTGGCAACTTGTTCCGGGTTTTGATGCAGCTGGTCACAAATACAGTTTGGGTGTAATGTGAAAACATGATACTAGTAAATGTGGTACTAAAATTGTGTGATGAGCTATAATTTAAGAAATAAAGGGTAATGCATGATCCTTTACGAAAATAATGCGTCGAGGCAGTAAAACGTAAATAATGGGTGAGGCGCAGCCGAACCCATTATTTAAACGCTTTACTGCCGAGGACACATTATTTGCGTGTAAAGGATAATGCTGCACCCTTTATTTCTATTCTATTACCACAAAATAGTGTGATTTAAATAGAAAATATCAAATTTTTTGCCCAAATATTTCAAGTTGTTTACCTCAAGGTGGAGCGCATATGCGTAGCCAAAGCGTATGCACATTCCAATAACACAACCTAACATTCCATTCTCCCCTATAAGCAGGTATGCACATACAATAACACACCCCTGACATTCCATTCTTCCCTACATAAGCAGGTGTGCTGTGCGCTGTGATGATAGAAGAACATAAAGTTTGTTGCCCTTGACACTTTATCGCTAATTAATGGTCTGTCATGTGACGCGTTTCAACAAATCACAGTGCGCGATTTTGAATAATGGGTCGTGGGGGTAATAGAACTGTTTTTATAAATAACACATGTAAAGTACAATTAAAAGTAAACTATTTTGAGGGTTATAAAATTAAACTCTGTACTAGCATTCATTTTAGTAATGGAATGTCTGTTCTGTTTTCAGAGGTTTAATGTTGCCATCACTCGTGCCAAGGCTCTACTGGTCGTCATTGGTAACCCATACATGCTTAGTAAGGATGAACACTGGAACCAGTAAGTAGTATATTTCGTCATATTCTTACATCCTTGTCTTAAATGATATAATTGTAATGTTTTGGATCTCTGGAAAATGCACTTAAGGAGGCACACAGGATCACTAATTATCCATTATTATTCACCTCATAACTCTAAAACTATTTATGTAAAGTATATAAAAGTTATACATTTTTTGAAAGGAAATGAGCTCATAAGTCCATTTAAAATGTCAGTTTTGGGTCAAAAAGTACAATTTTCGAGAAAATCCAAAAAAACGGCTTTTTTGACCAAAAATTTTGGTCCGCCATAAAAAAATTATTTGAAAAAAAACCCCTGTAAAACATGAATTTTATTAATTTAGCAAATAAATCTAGAAAGTGTTTTTTTATTTTTTCGAAATTTTGCTTAGTTTTTAAAATATAGGCAAAAAATCAGTAAAAACGTGTGACCCGTGTTCAAATTTTTGAATCATGGGTGATAAAAAAAGTTCTAGGCCCTAGTTTAAAAAAATGAAAAAACACTATCTAGATTTTGGCCATATCTGAACGTTTGACTTAAAAACTTACCTCAGTGATGCTTCATTTAGACACTATGGCGGACCAAAAATGGTTAAAAGTGGTCAAAAGTGAACTTGCTGAAAATAGCGATTTAGAAAAATACAGCGGATTTTAGGTCCATTTTTGAAGATTATTCCATAAATATATAATCCGGTGACTTGTGATGTTTGGTCAAGTTAGAAAATGAGAAGGGGCGTCTAACTGCAGCAGATTGGCATTTTTTTTGTGATTTAGAAGGTAAAATATACAATATGACAAAATTATCCGTGCACATTCGGTAGATGTTTATCCACATGGAGTCGCCATTTTATTTACTGCAGTCTTGTTTCCATGGTGCAGCAGAGCGTCCGGCAAGCCCGCAGCGTCGCGTCGGCGTTTGAGGAGCGACAGGGCGCGGACAGATAGACAGGTTACGCGAATAAGTTGCACAGTGCATGGCCGTGTTGCCACGAATGAAACCATGATTATTTAAGCACTATTTTGTTCTGTTCCGTATAAAAAAAGATCATGCTCTGCAGCTCTGTATTAAAATTTGCGGACATCAGAACATTAAAAGTAGCATAGAATAACTGACAAGCAATTATTTTAGCAGATAATCAGGAAGTTTTATGAAATGAAGAATAAATTGAGACATAATCATGATAATTGCGATTTCTGTTTTGTCCTAATTTTCATAATTTTGCTTTATAAATGCAATGTTTTTAATTTATCGCTTTTGGTGATTTTCTTTTTTTTTTTTTCTTTTTTTTTTTTTTTTATCGGTGTTGACAAATATTGCATTTTTATGTTCATTGTCCTTTTCTGAACCGCAAACATGATGTTGTTACTACTCGTTGCTTTTTCTTTTTAGTGGTGCTTGAGAGGCACCACAGCAGCCGGTCCGCGCCAAAGATAGGCATTTTAACGCCCGTTATAGCTAGGCCTACACTACAGGAATCTCAAGTAAAATTTTAAAAGATTCTGATGTGTCGCAGTACTCAATATTCCGTTCTTGTTATGGTAATTGTTTGTTGTTATCATATTTTATTTTTACTTTTTTACTTTTTACGGAATATCAAACACGTACAAAGTCATAGGCCTATTATAGGCTAAAGCCACAATAAAGTTGTAAAATATTTTGTACCGCATAAATAGTGAATAAAATACAACAACAAAAAAAGTGTGTCTTTCAATCAAATAAACGTGTAAAAAGTGGGGTAAAAGTTGTAATATGTCTTGAATAAACTTCTTGTAAAACGGACAAAAAGTAGGCCTATATATATGTTAAACGGGCAAAACACGGAGAGGTCACAAGAAAGCTGAAAAACACGGAAATTGATATAGCCTAACAAAACCGAATTTCAAAAGTAGAAAACGGAACACTTATGGCTTTAAATTAGATTGTGGTTTATGCAGTAGGTCTACCGTATTATAGTCATCATGCTATAAAGAGCGTTCACGAAAAATGCTTTAAAGCAGTTTACCTTTTAAAGTATGCAGAAAACATTATAAACGTGAAAGTTGAAAGCCAGACAAACATTGCAAATAAAAAGGCATTCGGCCAAAACATTCGCAAAAAGTGTTGTAAAACCAAAAGCTTTTATCGCAATCATGGCATATGGTAGACCAGTCTAGACCTAATAGGCCTACTAATGGAAATGTAGTTAAAAATGGGTTATGAAAAAAGCACAAATTTGCGTTTGAAATTATATTTCTCGTTTGAAATTATTATTTAGCATTAAAACATTCATGAAATTGCTTTCATAAACGCGTGCTCACTATGCCGATTTCAAATATCGACATTTTTGACATAGAGTGTAGGCCTATGCCTAAGGTCGATATGATGTATTGAACTGTCAACGTTTTTGACATTGCGTTAATGGTCAATCAGGAGTAGGGAACTTTTGAAAACGAATCTTAAATCCGTGTTTTAATATAACACTTTGAAACATTATTCAGGGCCTTAGGTATCTAATATAGGCCTACCGGTAGTAACTGCTTGCCTATTTTTTATGGTCTTCAAAATTAAGACGAGACTGAACGACCGCAGAGGCCCCCGAACCAAGGCTGGGACTGCATAAAATATAATAGGCCTATATTCTTGTCCACCAACTTGGTAAATCAAATAATAACAATGAAATGAATGAATGAATGAATGAATGAATGAATGAATGAATGAATGAAATAAAACATATTTTTAAACATAAAATACTAAGCCTAATGATGTACTATACGGGCTAAGTCTAGCCTACTAGCAAAATATTTAGGGCCTACGTTTTCTATCGTATCTACCAGATTGCGTCATCATTACAGGGCTTCTTACGGGTAACTACTTCTTACAGATAAATTTCATCTTTTCAAGTTCAGAATGAAACTTGAAAAACAAAACAAAAACAAACAAAAAATTCACTATTATGTTCATATATAAAAAAGACTATAATTTATACCACTATACCAGCACTTTTTTGGGCGAAATTTATCGAGTAGGTCTACTGATTCTGGGACGGGGACGGTGGGGGTCTGTCGGCCCGCAGTTTCGCAATGCAATGGTGCAAGCTTTACCTACCTTGGAAGAGATCAATACGATAAAATATGGTAGTGATCGCTATTGGCGACTCCAACGCCTCAATCAGCAATCACCTCGCCCATCCAGTTTACCATGTGCGCGTCTTTGCTAGCTATGCGCCACAGTGCGTGTTACGAGAACGCGATCTATTGCGGGAAAAGAATAATTTATTTGCTTTTGCATTTTGACGAATTTTTAATGAAAAAGGGTCTTTAAAATAGCTTTTCTTATGGTTCAAATTTTAAGATTTCTTAAAATCTATTAATGACAAGATAAAATACGGTTTGAAGATGACATTAGTGATGAAAACTCAATTTTGGCCATGTAACACTTCAGTGATCCTGTGTGCATCTTTAAATCATTGCCATATGCATGAGGAAGCAAAATACAAATAATACTGCATATGTTTTTTCTAGGCTGTTTTTTTATTTAATCGTAGCAATTTCTACACATGGTAAGTTGATGATTTATCATGTTGTTTCAATTTTTGATTTAGGCTACTCCATTATTGTCGTGAGAATGAAGCATACACTGGATGCCATTATGCAGACGATGACAACACCTTAGATGACATCATTCACAGGTTGGAGAAGATTAATCTTGGTGACATGGGTAGGTAGTTTGTATTATGATCATGTAATAAATAAAAATGGCACCTAATAACAAATTTGAGTTGTGTCAAAGTGTCATGAAATGTTTCACTAAAAAACTTTGTGAAAGTAGATATGTTAGAAGTGGTACAGTATGTTTGAAGTAAAAGCAGCCCAAATGTCTTGAGGTGCAGTTTGCAGAGCCATTTTCAAAATGAACACATTTGGAAAGTGAAAGAGATTATGCAAGAGGTTTGATATGGGAAGGAATTTATCAAATGATTGATATCTTCTGATCTGTGTAAAGTGTAATGATTAATTCTAAGAAAGCACAAAACTACAAATGTTTGTGCATGCAACACAGGCCCACTTATTGTGCTGTATGTATACAAAATTTTTTAATCAAAATGGACCAGCATGGAGGTATACTACTTTCCTTCCATTAATGACATTCAAACAGCCGGGTTTAAATTCTTCAGTCTATTTGATGATTACATTAAAAGATTATTATTGTGCCTAGGTGTAGTAAAATTGTGTGTTGCTTTCTCCACTTTGATGTATTAGTTAAGATATACATTAATACATCAAAATCATTTGATGTTGCAGGTGATTTTCTGTGTCAAATTGCACCATTGTATGTATGTGTAAGTTTCTTACTATTTGTGCAATCAATGTTCACATTTCCTTACCTGCAATTATTGTACTTTGCAGCAGAGGAACCTAAAGAAGAACCAACTCCAGATGAACCTAGCCTTGTATCACAGCACAATGACCCTGAATGGAGAGGAGAAAACTAGTAGCATGATCATTGTCAGATGAACCTATCAGTGACCCTGAATGGAGAAGAGAAAACTGGCAGCATCATCATTGTCAGATGTCCTTAGCATAGTGTCACAATAAAATTACCCTGATTGGAGAGAAAACCAGTAGCATTATCGTTGTTGCTGGTGTCAAATTGTTATCATTATCAGTCATCATTACCTGAATGAAGTCACAGTTGGTCAATGCTGTCTTTGTGTGCAGAGTGGCACTATTTACTTTATTTGTTTTGTTTTTTTTGTTTTTTTTATTCTCTGATGTTTTATGATAGATTTTATTTTCAATTTCACTTGTTACAGAGTTTGCAATTGATTTTTCAATTTTTGTGATTTTTGCAATACTCTCATGAGGAAGACAAAATATTTATGGTTTAAAGAAACATCAGCTGAGATGTTAATTGATATGAGCAGTAATAATTTAATCAACAATAATTAAGTAGATAAGTTAAATTTTATTGAGGTTTGAAAATGAAATATTTTTCAGATGCATAAAATATTGTTAAAATATTGTGAATATTGGTGTTTGTGCAAGATCAAGCTTGAACTGATGTAATGGTAACTATGACTCTGTCATTGCAGTTTACATATTTGTCTTGATCCATGAGGTCAAAGTATTATTACAATTGAAATTTATGTCTATGAATTTGCCACATATTATTCTAATGGGCAAACTATCTAATTCTCGATCATGAGCGGACATACCTTCTGCTGTTGCATCAGTGTACTTTTAGTGGAATAACACAATCACACAACCTAATACTGTGATTGGTCAATTCTCAAAAGCTGTGCATACTCCGTAAGCGTGTTGTCTTTGCTTAGTACATCGACAAAAATATATGTGCGTACTCAGTTGGCTCTCATGATCGAGAATTGGATATTTTGCTTAAAGCATTATGCTAAAATATTAATGGTACACATAGAGGACATTAATGTCACCACTGATATTCATGGTCAAACTATATGATATTATGTAATTTGTTATTTTCTACACATTCCTGGAGTGATGTTGTTTGTTTATTAATGGAACTGTGTCAGTGTTCTAACATGAGACAAGTTACATCATTCATAACTTGAAATGTGCATGCTTGAAAAGAGTCCAACTGTGGAGGATTAGACATTTAGAATAGAGGATGCCATAATCCTAACCCTAACCTTAATACTAGCGTTATCTTTTACCTTGATCCGTCCACTAATCCAAGCCTTTGCCCTAATCCTAAAATCTGGAAGAGGTATACGTATCCCCTAATGTAATATTTTACATTAGTTGTTAAAAAATAGTTTAGTGTATAGGCTAGTAAATGTAAAGTAAATATGTATAACTGAAGGGACACATAGTATTACTAATAATGTACATAACATGGTTTTTAAATCAAAATATTATTTTTTAAGAGAAAGTAGCAAATAATATGTAACATTTACATAATTCTTTCTTAGATTTTAACTTTTTTACTACCAAAGTTTGTGCAGCTGAGCTGTTTAAAGATTTTATTTAGAGTACTTGTTTTCTTAAAATGGTAAAGAGAAATGCTGTCCCTCTTGTACATAAAGGAGAAGGTTACCAATTCAGATACTTTCTAGGTCCAGTTTCTAGAAGCAAGGCTAGTGGACAGGCTTCCTAAGCCATCAGGCTTAAGCCCAATCATTCCTATATACCAGAGCTTACAATTTTACATCATACATTACCTTGAAAGATCAATCAATAAAATGGATCCACATTGGCAGGGCTAGCCTATGGCTTAGGAATCCGGACCACTAGCCAAGCTTCAAGAAATCTGACCTTAGGCTTTTATCATCAATATTCAGAATGTTAGTGTATTATTGTTATAATGAATGTTGGTCATAAGCTGATTTTTTTTTAATGAATTTGTTAAAAATTTGGTAAGTTGCGTAGAATGAGGGTGTACAAAAAATGATTAGTACTGCACCATAACATTCAACAACATTTTGGTATCAGAACAAAACTGAAATTCAAGTATTCAACATTAACAGCAAAGTGGACCTTGTGTTGGGGAAGTTAAAAAAGACCATTTTGGTCATGAAGTCAAACCTCAAAATAACATGGAGACTGTACTAATCATTAAGGCACCCTTTACCATATATGTATTTTGTTTCTTATTTGTCATAATTCCATGCCAATGTAAAATTGAATTTTGTGGTTGTCAGGAAATATCATTTGTACCAAAAATGAATAATGCTGCATAATAACTCAATGTTCACCATATTGTTGTTCTCACTTATGAAAGCCAGTTTTGACCTCTGTGGATTTTCCATAGCAATTCTTTTAGTCTCTACTCTTATTTGGAGAATTATCTTGTGACATTTCACCACAAGCATCACAAGTTATTCATTAATGTCATAAACTTTGTCTACTTTCCTTAACACGCAAAATATAGACCATACAGGCCAACTATATCACTTTTAACATCGGTCTCCTTTTCGGTGTAGTGGTAAAGGCCTAACAATTCCCGCCGATTACGAGCTGATCAAAGTATAATATTGGTTGCATTACACATGCATTTGTAATTGATTCCCGTACGATTGATTCATTCATGTAAAATGACTGAATCATCTTTTGTACTTTATGGCAAGCAAAGTATAGGGAATACTTATACTGCTTTTTTTCCTAAAAACTATTTTCTGGATGGCATAATGTCATGATGAAGATAGTGTGCTGTTTTTGTTTATGGATGGTATACTAATATGAAATGTCAGGTAGAAATATTTGTTGTAACTTGGAGATATTGGTGGCGGTCTTAAGCACAAAATGAAGTGAAGTTAACTGTTTATGATTATATCCCAATTTAACACATTATCACTATTATTTTAAACATTTTAATATAATACGTAAAATTTAGATACAGATATAGATTTAGATAACATGAAAAGTATTATTGTAAAAAAATACAATTCATTTAGGTAGTGTACAGTGCAGAGATGTAAATTTTAAACTTCTTTAAGTTGTAAATTTTTCTGCAGCAACCAACACTCAAGCTCCATAGTCGGGCAGATTTCAGAAACTTGTCACTATACTCGGGTTCACATTAAGTTTAATAGTGACGTCAATGCCTTTTTGGCGATGGCCTTTTTGGCGATGGCCTCTTGATTATGCTGACAAACCGCTGTTGTGTGTGTACAATCTCCATGATTCACCGCAACACAAAATACGCACCAAACTTGAGGTAAACCAAAGCATAGTCATAAAGACTGGAGTGTAGTTAAGATGATGTTGACATGATTTGACTCCCTAGCTGCACATCATCGGTGGCAAGGCTAAGCGGGCAGCTGAAAACATTGTGTTATGGTGAGAAAATGTTTTTTAGAAATTGAGCAGAGAGAAATGTGCTTTCACATGCACATGCATTGCCACTGTTGATTTGACCTATTGAAGTCATACTGAATGGTTTGCATTCCTGTAGCTACTTGATTTTAAGTACATTTTGTGTAGAGGTCACTCAGGGGTAATTATTGCTAATGGTCAGCAAATCAGTAAATGTTTTGAACCAGTGCAATCTGTAAACCGTGTATGTAAGAGGAAGGGTCAGATAGTGAATTAAGCATTTCCCTACAACCGCTGGCCAAACTATAGTTTTCAGCAAGGTCCGTTGATCGCGTAAAAAAGCAAAAATAAGAGGCTCACACGACGCTATGCGGTTTGTTTGGCAAATGAGGTGCTTAAGTGATGATGATGCTAATTCAATTAGCCAATCAGAACCCCACTTCTGTGTTTACACTGTAAACAGCACTAATTTGGCAGACCGCTGAAGAAAAGTGCCGAAAACTATAAGTGGCCAGCTGAATGGTGAGAACAAGCAGGCCTTCTTCATGGGTTGTGTGGGCAAATTTTGAATTTGCGCCATTACTCGAGCAGTAACTTCACTATGAACTTGATCCATAAATAGTTATAAAACATTGTTTTAGCTGTCAAGTTTGTTTGATGTATTGTCTAATGTGGTATATCTCTGTGACAGTCTCAAAATAACCTCTTTTCAATAGAATTCAATGGAACTTGCAAAATACAGTTACATTTGAAGCCCTGGCAACAAACTCTTATGTAACAGATTATAGGTATTGTTTAAATCACCCTCTGTGGAAGGCATACCATCTGGTAATAAACATGTCCAATTTTGATTGAAAATTGAGATGTGTGATACAGGACTTCTAGAGATAAGTACTCTTAGTTGAAGAGTATTAATAGTGTATTTTTAAATAGTATTCTGATAATGAATTTTATATCATCAATTATCTTGTAACTTTTCTACAATTGAATTGGATTTTAATAGTTTGTCAGAATTAAATGACTTTTAGAGAACTCATAATTGCTACCTTTGACTGAAATGCAAGTGCACCACTGACTTTCTGTCAGTGTTGGCTGGTACTCAATTTGTTACATAATTTTGTCAATGTAGCATAGCATGTGGAAATATTAATGTGGATTCCTGATTGGCCAATTGAAATAGGTCATTAATTTTCACAATTTTCTTGTACCCATGAAATGCTTGCCCGATTGTTTCAAAATGACATTTTGTTTGTACAATGTTTCTGCGTATAATGAGCACATTTTTAAACTAGGAAACACATCAGAGAGACGGTTACAAGATGAGTCCTTCATTGGGCAAACTTGTTTCATGTAGTACCAGAAACTTTTGAGATAATTATGGTCAATTTTGTGTGGTTAAATCACTTTTGACCATATCTCACATTAAATTTTGTTGATGTTCATTTATGTTGTCACGTCACATAATATGTTTCATGTAGGTGTATCTGTGTTGCACTTCCATGGTAAGATACATTTATATCACTACTGAACTGGGATGGGACCACATCTCTCTATTTTAATGAAAACTGCCAGCATATTTTTGTAGTGTATTTTAATAGTTTTAGAATTGTAGATAATAATAGAATAGAATATTAATTGATAGATGCAATATATGTTATTGATATTCATTAAACTGAAGCTGAAACCGTTAAACTTATGTTTGGATTGTTTATTGTTTTTAGGCAGGTGGAATATGATTACTGTTTCCAGTTTTTTTTCAAATCCACCACACAAAAATCTCATGTCTGACATCGCCAGATGTCAAAATAGCCTAAATCGTAAATCTCAATAAAATTATTCATCTTGACCACAGTGAGAGCTCCTTTAGATGAAAAGGTGGTCTATTATTGTCAAAAAGCTTGTCCCACAGATTTAAAAAATGTATGTAAAAAAGTAACCTTAAAAAACTGTGGCTTTGAGACGAACTATTAAATTAAGATGACCTAATCCCACAAAGTCTTGACAATGGGCTAATTTGGTATATATGCTTACATGAAGGATAGCCACATGGTTTGAGCACCTACTTAAAACAACAGAAACTGACCAAATTTGGTAGAATGAATTGTATTCATAGAAAACCTGTTAATTAACCAAAATCTAATGGAAAGATTAGTTTGATAAATGTATAAATTTCCTATGCTAGAAAACTTGCTAGGTCTAGCAAAATGTACTTCTTTCTTTTCAACGCAAAACAGCATGCCAAATGCATGTGCATGCAAATCAATTTGTCCCCATAAGATTTAGATGGCGAGAGGAATAACCTCTATAAAAGTGTCCTTCAACATGGCTACTTAAGCCCCACCTATTAAAGATACACCATACATGTACTTCATTTCATGCATTTCACCTCAGTTTGGTGATGTAGGTCGCATGATCAAACTGTGTGCCAACCGTATCCTGCAATGTGTATACACAAGGGGGGTTTGCTAGTACACTTGCAGTGCAATTTGCCTATTGCACGGTTCCGCCATATGCAGGAGCCTCAAACTGGCAATAGACATGAAAGGAAGTATTACATAACTTTATGCAATGTTATACAACAGGTTCAATTCCCATTCATGTATGCTGCCAGATCGAGGCTCTCCTCACATATGGCAGAACCATGCAATGGGCGAATGGCATAAAAGCACTGACATCACTACCTAACTCAATATGAAACAAAGTGTTTCCTATTTCTATCGGCCTACATGTATAAATGCACATTTTGGCTCCCATATCAAGGGGATTGAAATACTGATATAAAGCTCCCATGTGGCAGGGGTCCAGGTCATTCAGAAAGGTGGCGTTAGCATGTGACTATCTTCCTTTAATTGACCATTCCCAGTAGATGTGAAGTAATAATCGGATTAACTACCATAGCAATAGATGAATACAATTTTTGAATAGATTGCCCTGCACTACAAGTAGATTGCACTAATCACCTGTGTATGTCAACAAACAGAATACAATAGCACTCTTTTCAAAGATACTAATCTTACAGGTGCAAGTGATCAGCCTTTCTTTGACATCTATGGTTCAATGCATAGGTACCGTGTGAACATTGTAGTGCAGGGCGATATATTCAAAATTGTATTATCTATTGCTATGGTAGTTAATCCGATTAATTACGTCGCTTCTACGGCGAATATAGCCGAAATCTCGTACAGGCTGTATCAAAATGATTGGTATGCAACTGTTTCCCATGATTTTGTACACAACTGACACATCAAAAGGCAATATCAGCATATATCCAAATTTACCCATTGGTAAAATATATACATTCTGGACATGTTGCATTTGAAAGAAGCAGGCTTTTCAGTAAACATCAAAACTGATGGATAACAATCATTTTGATACAGCCTGTATGAAAGTAATTGGGACACAATATTTCTTGCATCAACTTTAATAAATGACAACGTAGACTGCCCATGATCTGAAATGATTTGTACATCTTTATTTACAAAAAGTTTTACATGAAGACAAGGTTACACATAAAATGAATACAAATAGCACTAGTTCCTTTATACTAATCCAAGCGAATACACAAATGCAATATTTAAAGCCAAATAAAATACAGGCAGCATGTAGATTATTCTATACATATCAAGCAATATTTACAGCTTTCTAAAGACTGGTGCATGTAGTTGAGAACTGGAATCATATACCTCAACTACACCATTAAGAAAAGTTAATCTCCTCTTATTCACATGATTCTGATGTTTACTATAAACATGTTTACCACATAAACACTGACTTGTGACTTTTAAAAATGATGTTCATACAACAGGGTTGTGAGTAAATGCAGATAAAAAAGTCGGAAACCTCTGAAATTGAAAAAGCTCCTATACTTTTGCATAGATCAAGTGCAGAAAAAGGGCTGAAAATCAAAATCGAAGGCCTGAATTCAGATTTAAATCTGAACTCTCACACCCTAGAAACAATCATTTTTTGTAGCCACATCCTTGACACAAAAGATACACAATTCCAAAATATCCACAGAAAAGTTTGGATGATTCCGAGATGGAAAGCGGGCCAAATTAATGTCTTATGACTAGGCCCCACTCTAACCAACCAGGCTAGTTATGTGCCTGTGATCTTAACCTATGTCCTTCTACAGATCTGTAAATAAAAACATTGGCAAGTAAATTTCTTCCATCCAAAAGGAGGAAATTGAATCTTCATTCAGTATCTATTCCATGGTATGAAGATATAACTCTGGTAGCAATTACTAACTCTTAAGCAGTGCCATTCAAGAGGCAAGTCATAGCTTCATTCATGCACTTCAGGTTTGTATAAAATATCTAGACAATTAATTCTATTATCGTATTTACTAACCTTCCTATAGTAAATTGCTGTAAACCACCGACAACAGCATGCATTCAATGTGTTAAACACACTTGTCTCTGACTGGCTGTCAATGTGATCAGCTGTTGTTGAGTCGCTGAACTATGCATTGTATACATTTTTAGTTCCGCCTTGTACACATCTTGGAAGCACGCTCTTAAAAGTTTGCAACAACTTACTAAAGTTGACGACATTGCCAGTTTATTGTAACTATGCCAACCTAAGTATGTTAGCTTACTGAAATGAAAACGCATAACCTTTACATAACAGTTTGATACGAATACATAATTGTTTTTAAAGAATACGCAACAGAATCCATTTGCTAAGAATAACAAGCTATATAGCAGCCAACTTCTACCAATACACATGACATAAAACAGTATCAAAATGTCCTTTCATACAAACTGTTTTGTTTACAAAATTTTCTTTCATACAAACTATTTTGTTTACAAAACGTCCTTTCATACAAACATGTTTTACTTACAAAATTTAACAAGTAGTAGTACTTCATTTAAAAAAAATATAAATATACAAAATATGGAAGCTCCTGGGTTGTTCCATATACGTTAGGAACATCTTTGGCACACTTTTCGTACAATATCAGCACAACACTAACCTTCTTTACCAGTCATGTCATCAAAGGATAAGGGCTAAATTTAGTTACCGGTACTTGCCCATTGCCAAGAGTAATGTGCTGAGCAAACTGTCTGATGTTAGCCTGATGTCCAGATGTGAGTAAAATCTCAAGTAAATGCACAACAGAAATACGAAGATTTCAGAACTATCTGGTCAATTAGAAATGCTGGCGAAGCAGGATCATTAAGATCAACCCTCAAATATCCTAGCAATCAGTTAAACCACATGTAGCACATACTAAAACATAACATAATTACATTTGCAACAGGTGCGTGACAAATCAACTGAAAATTCAAAGATTTTCAACTCGCAGGTTTTATTTGTTATCGGGCTGAAGCTACCTAATCCTTACTATTCAATCATATAACTAACTGATAAGAATAAACACAGAGAATATTTACACCTACAATGTACACAAACATAATATCAATTATACCCTAGTGATATCTGAGGCACAAACGAAGACTTGAGAATGCTACACTTAGGTCTTCAAATTTCAAAACTAAAATGTTTATGAATTTTGATTTACTTGTGTCAAATAACACTACTTGCACTTAACTTACACCTCAATTTAGTAGTAATGTAGGTGCAAACTTCAGTGGTTGCAAGATCAAATCCTGCATGCCAACCCTAACCCACAGAGCGTATACACATGTGCAAGAGTGGTTTGTTGGCGTGCTTCACGGAGCAACCACAAAAAAGCAATGTTACAACTAAAAGGTCAAATAAGAAAAATGGGCTATTCCAGTTTAAATCCATATACCCCTAAGGCCCCTATGGAAGACATAACCTTAATCTTCCATAAGATCATGTCTTCTATATAGTCAAGCGGATAGGGAGTATATGGCTTTCAACTGGAATAACCCACTGTGTGTACTGTTTTATTTCATGAAGGCACAAAAGTACTGCATATTTTGATTCATGTCGTTACATCATGGTTAAGAATTTACCACTCTGAAGTATTGTTTAAGTATTCACCATTGCATAGATATTTATGAAAAGGGAAATCGCTACTTGTCATTTTTGCAGATTTTTTTTCACTATGTTATGTACCAGTTTAAGCTCGATTTCAATAATATTTTGGACTATATTAGTTTTATCTTTTAGTTTTATAAGAGTTTTAGGTCATGAAGATAGCACATTCCATTCATAAGTTACATACTTTTAAAGGAAGTGATCTCGAAGTATGCAATAGATATTTTGTGCAGTGAATCAATTCAACACGTGTTGTATGAGTAAAGCGCTCCACAGACTCCGAGTATTATGCGTACAATATTGTATGCAACATATCTCGTTATTTAATCTATTGCCATTCTATTTCCAGTAATGTTTAAGTTCTAACGAATGTTTGATGACGAAAAATCGATAATATGTCACATATAATATCTAGTAGAAATATATTATCGATTTTACGTCATCAAACATTCGTTAGAACTTAAACATTACTGGAAATAGAATGGCAATAGATTAAACAACGAGATATGTTGCATACAATATTTTACGACAATAAAAAGTCTGAATACTGCTTAAAGGTATAAATACATCAAACTTGATTTGAATGACATTATACTATAATTTATAGTCCCCAGATGCAACAACAACACATTGGCTTCAGATTATCAGATCATTAAGTTCACATATACCTCTTTCTATAAGTAGCACAAAAATTATAATTAGTGATTTTATATCTCTACCATTTTTTGAATCATTCTACCAATCATTTTGATACAGTTTGTACTATGCCAGGTTACAACATTTAAACTCAACTTAGAATATCAACATGCACTAACTAAAAAATATATGTAATTTCTAGCACTTACAAATATAACAATCATTCAACAATTAAACAATGTATCAAAAGATGTATCAAAAGAAAAGATTACGACAAAAATATAATAGACAATTTTCTTGGAAATGATGTTTATGTCACAACTGTTAAGGTACCTTTGGTTGTGATGCATCACACACTAATCCTATGATCTTATGACTGGAAACCTTATTAGTAGAAAAGATTGTATTCTTCCACAACTTAAGATGAAAAAGTAATATCATAATTTCCGTTGAAAGGAGCTATATGCACTGAATAGTTATTACCTTAATAACCAACAATAGACACATACTATAGCTCTTCTTTAGGATAATTTCAGTTGGGGGAAAAGAAATGAAAATAAGATTGCAGACAACCCAGATTTGGTTGAAGGTCACTCAAGGCAAGTTGCAAGCGTTGCTAAGGGGCAACATCCATGTCCTCCTGTAGATGTTCTTCTTCTTCATCATCTTCATTGTCCCACAAATCCAACAGGAGATTTGCTGTAGAAAATTAATTACAAGGAAAAATTAATTGAAATGACATCAAACTAATCAAGGCAGTAAAAAGTATTTGTTTAAATGTTCATCATATTATGAGCATATTCTTGCATGCATGCCAATTTAATGTATGTTTAAGGAAATTAAATACAACCATCAAATTGTCACTGACCCTGGATATCTGATAAAAGAGGTTCAGCACTAGTCTGTCAACACATCGACCTATACCATTAATTTTTCACCGATGTGACAGTGACCTTAACATGTTGAAGCAGCTGTTTCGTGCGCGTATCTACTATCTAGGCAGTGCCTTCAAGCGTGTGAGCGAACGTTAGCACACTGATGTCACTGCCACATCAGAGTGAAAAATTGTATAGTTCAGTGTTAACTTATACTACGACAGGACAGTGAACACATTATTTACCCTTTTACATCCTTTGGAATAAGTCAAAATTACACAATCCAAGAATAATAGTTTCACAGAATATTTGGAGGATTTTTATACTTGGCTCAGCCTTCACTTTTGCTCAGTATGGAACTTAATGCATGGTATTTCCCATACCCTCACTGTACCCAAAACCTAGTAAGACCATCCACATCGGAAAGAATTTGCATGACTTTCTGTTTCTTCTTCATAACTGTACACAACATCCTGCATTCCTGCAAGGCTATTTTAGGTCACAGCTGATCAGTTCCAAATGTGCAGAAGGCAAACAGTTCATTAATACCCATCAAATTATTTCTCTAATACCACACGGTACTACAGAATTGCTCACTACATTGCCAACATACCTTCAGCTTCAGCAGTGACAGGATGCCTTCTGAACAACCTTGTGAGACAAATAATTAACTGAATGTACTCTATGTCCAATTTATGATCTGTGCATGTCATCAATGAGTGAAGAAGAATAACTGCTTGACGTAACAAGGTGAAACTGAAAGACAAGCATACAAGACAGAATTTTGAAAGGGACTCAATTCTTTACCCATTTGGATTAGTCTACTATTAGAAATGAAATGTTAGTTACATTAGGGCTCATATTGAAATTCCCTTACACAGGAAGGTGTGCGCCATCCTGCAGCTTTCCTGTGCTAGCCTTCTTTTGTTAAAATCCTGGGCAGGGTGTATCACTGATGCATATAATCCATCCATTTTATGACCGAGCTTTCCTGAGGCGCGCGCTTAGCGAGGGGAATCCTACCTTCTTTCTGTGTGAAAACGTGGTAGGGTATTTCAATATGAGCCCTTACATCAATTGTCATCTTCATAACTTTCCAACTTCTTACAAAACATTCTTAAAAGTCACACATACATTATTTTGTCTAAATGAAATGTCTTACCCCTGCGCCTGGTTTTGTTGGTTGTAGATCCTGTACTCCCTATGTAATACAAGTAATACTGCTTCAATAACCTGGTAATATGAGAAAGAACATTGTTACATCGAGATAAACATTTCTATACATGCAAAGGATGTGGTTGGTTGTATATCTGTACCAATAAGGCCAAAAAAAAAAGGTTTGTCTCAAAGCTTGCGTGCACATTTGTTAAAATTGCGCTATTAAAAAAAAAAGAAATGCGGAAAATTATTTTATTTTATTTTACCATAAAAATACCAAGTCGGGAATTTAAAAAAAAATTACATTTCGCATTTGTTTTCAAACCACTTGTGAGCTTTGAGACAAACCTTTTTTGGGGGGCCTGATGTATGCAAAATGTACATTATTGTATGACATGGTTAATTTTAATAAGTCTGTACCCAATTCTGCCAGCAATAAATTCTGCCAGCAATAAATTCTAGTGTAGAGCAATCAAAACTTGTTTGGTTCAGTCACGTAGAAGACGAAAAATACAAGTAATTGCCAGAGGTCTATTTTCACAGGAACCATCCCTGACTAAAGCAGTAAAGGTGGTCAAAACTGATACAAAGTTGACATTCTGAAGCCCAATTGATACCTTTGATATTCAAAAATTGTATTCAAGCAGCATACTTATGCATACTTTACACAGAATATGCGCATCCTGCGGTTTCTCTACCGGAAGTCAATTTGACCAAAATTCCTTCCCACAATACAACATGCGCGGTGCTAACAGCACATTCGTTAGCACCCACGCACATGATCAGCAGAGCATACAGTAAGCGTTCCCATGCAACATACACTACAGATTGTTCCAGGACACACAATGACAGGATACTTTTGGTCAAACTGAGTTCTGGATGAGAAACCCAGGATCCACACATTGTAGACACATGATGACCAGATATATTTCACCCAATCAAGTGTTGCTTACCTCCATGCTACACTGGCAGTCGGTTTCCAATAAGAAAGTTGCCCCTGAGTTGTGAGTGTTGACAATGTTAACAAGCAAATCAATCACCTGTAAAACAAAAGTCAAGATTAGATGGATGAGGCAACATGTAGAGCAAGATAGACAGGTCAGGCATGTAAATATATATGAGGATACATGTTGATGTTATTGTTAAATATATATCACAAACATTATTATTTAGCCATTTTCCCATTCAAGTAATGAATAGAGAGCAAATTTGGAACAAAGAAATGATTTTAAATCAATGGACACTTTTTTGAACAAGTCAATGGACACTTGTTTCCGTTTATTTTTAATCTTTCAATTGAATACATGAATCCAAAACCCACCCAAGTCCATGGGAAGTGATTTTGAGAAAAAAATCTGTGTATCATTTTAATTCCTTCAGTTAGATTTACCTGGTCAATATGGTAAGTTGTACGTGCATATGGGTGAGTTAAACTGTATTAGGTATGACGATTAGCATTTAAGGGACTTTGTGGGGTTCATTTTAAATTCTGGACTTGGGTGGTTTTTTGAATCATATACAAAGACAATAATGTTAGAATGAGATTACCACTAGTAAGATAATACAAAATAAAGCACACAGTTATGTATAATGTTGATAAGCATTCTGCCATGTAATATAAACCACACACTTTCCTTGATTAAACCCATTTTTTTTTCAAAAGTCACTCTCCAGCAATGAATGTGTTACAAGTGGACTTTTATACATACTGGATGTCAATCAATGTGTTTCAAGACTCAAATCATGGACTTGGGTTGACTCTTTCATACATGCTATTTTTCACATGCTCAATAGACACAGAGGATGAATTTGAGTTGTTCTTTCATACATATGACAGGCCTATGTATAGCAACACTTTCCCACGCTTAACTCAATTTGGCCAAAGTATGGACTTGGGTGGCTTTTGTATTCATATATTCAATTGAAATTTGACCACATACAAAGATACATTTTACAGTCAATTACACGAATACAAGATAAGCCTGGGAATCACATTTACCTTGGATGTAATATATGTCACCTGAGCATCTGTGCTACCTTTGATACCACGTAGACTACATTGATACAGCTGCAAAAGCTGACAAGCATCTGAAAAATTGGGGAATACATATTTACTTCAGTATTAACAAGTATATAAGTATAAAATATAGCATCAATATAATAAACTTTCCAAGGTTCAAATTATAGGTTTGCACCTATGTTAAGTGTTTTTATTAACCCTCATTGTTGTGTTCTCAGACTTGCAGAATTACAAACAAATTACTTCAACCTCTTTACATGGCCAATGGCAAGATTCAGCAGGAAAACCACCTTGGAACGTACAAAGAACATAATAATGTACAATTAATTATGATAAAACATCCTTCAAACTACTTTAAGACCGGCATATATAATGATAATCCTCTACCTACCTGACTGATTACAGAACCGTTTCAACAAGTCATAGGATCTACTCATAGCTGTCATAATGTCCAGGGTATGACAAGCTTTCAGTAAGCTGGAGTCACTCTGCAGGTTTACACTTAGATTGTCATTTATAAGCAATAGCTTCAATCTGAAATCAAAATAATGTAACAGGTAGTCAAGGATGAAATATGGAGAATGTGATCTGGAAAGTTGTTTTTTATATATTGTGATTACCAATTATATTGCAGCTGTTGTTGTTTATCTTGATATCTTTTCATTAGGCATTCTGATATACCAGATTTCAATAACAAGCTTTATATTAAAGCCATAGTTCTTACCTATCGAGTTCAAGAATGTGTGCTTTCCTAGCTAATGCAGCAAGTACTTCTAGTGTTCCTTCAAGAACTGATCCTTTAGCACTACTGGTAGCCTGCTTGGGTTGCTGTATGGAGGCTAGTCTGATCAACTTATTAAGTAGCTGTAACTTATTGCAGTGTGATATGGCTGATGATATGCAATCTATCTGTCTACCTGGTGCCTGTGTGGGCTATCAAGAAATAAGCAAAATATAATTAACATACAAAATGATAGAAGAAAGAAGTTACATCGAGAACATGATAACAATTTCAGATTCAGCCTCTCCCTGCGGTCAGTGTTCGTCTGTTCGATTTACTTTGAACAATGGGCACATCAATTATTTGCAAAAACATTATTTAGGTTATGTTCTTATGATATTAGCATATGTTTACATTGTTTGTTTGTTTTCCACATTTTACTTTTTTTTTTACATTTTTTTTTTACATTGTAAAAAATTGCTATACAAGATGAAATTTGTGTAGCAGATTGTCCAAAATGGGAGCATTTTACTCTGCTGTCTGCGGTAGTGCTTTTGCAGCTCTTATAATTTTTAAGCTGAAAAACCACTTCCAATCACTTCATAGTCCACCTCAACCTCAATGGTCTCTTCAGAGTTTTGTTCAATGGTACTGCAACACTGTGAATAACAAATTCTGCTTCATCTAACTTACATCTATAAGTGGAGCTGATGGGTCAATTTCCATAATGGAGATATCAGACTGGTCCAATGCATCTTCCCTCGCCACATTTCCTCCACCACCACCACCACCACTTAGCAATGTTCTACACACCTCCTCGCTATGACACACCATACAACTCAATGTCTGCAAACAGCTGATTGCGGATGCCTCCAAGTTAGCAAGCAGCAAGTTGCCTTCTCCTCCACCAGGACTGGATGACGGAGAGGAGACTTCTCCTGAACACTCTGGATTGCTACTCCCTCTGCTACTCGTGCTAGTGGAGGCGTTTTCGGATGATGGCACACTGTCACATAAGATGGTTAAGTTTTGAACAGCTTCCAGATACCGATTCAGACGCTCTTCAATCAAAGGCAACAATCCGAGTAAAGAGTCTGAAGTGTTGTCACTAGGATGGGTATCATCACCATCGGATGAATTGTGAGGTGGATTAAGAATGGAATGAAGAGACCTGTAGGCAATGTCCTCATTCTCAGTGCATGACTGCCATGGGAGTGGCATATGGACGGGTGATTTATCATTGGGTGACCTAAAAATACAAGAGAGAGACAAAAAGAGAGTGAAAAAATAGTCCTGATAAAAACAGACACACATCTGACGAAAGCTCTACCATTCACACAGGGACCAGCTGCACCGGTACTGTGATAACCAACGGTGTATTTGTAGAAATACAATAACTTATATAGTGAAAGAAAAACAGTTTCTATTGTCTTTTATATACTTTGATCAAGCAAAATGAGTTGGACACAGACCATATTCAATCACGCCATTTCTACATAAACGATACACACATTGTAATTGAATAGAATATTTCTGCAATATCAATTTTATTCATCTAGTCCTATAAACACAAAACAGTTGTGATTCAAATCTTTTCTTCTTTACACAATCAATAGTCTTACCTTTTGGTCTGAGTAGGTGATAACTTTCCTGAATTTCTCTCCACAACCGCCACACCAAGGTTCATTGTGACATCTTTACTGAACAACTTCAGCAAGCCTCTACCGTAAGCCTCACCGTCACATTCTGTGAGATTCAAACTGCTTGGTCTCTCCATTAGTTTGCCTAGTAATTGAGTTCCTCTGATGCAGACTATTTAGAAAAAGTTTACAAGACTGACTTAGAACATAATATAATTGCAGCAACTGCAAAGTGATATCTTATACAGATTCAGATACAACCTGGTTCCCATAGAGCAGTTGTTAAAGCATTGATTACATTCATGTCATGTACATTAACCTGTACTTTTCCTGTGTGGTGTCTCTGATAAAGTGATGGGAAAATAGGTTGCTCCTGGTATGTTTGGTCTTGATCAAAGTTCAAGCACCATACTTTTTAAAGCTTTACATTATTGTACATTGTATGCTTGAATTTAATTTTGCTGTGTTGACTGTTAAGTCCTTGTCTTTGGTCATCAAGCGCGGTATCAAATATAATCGTCATTGTTATTAATTAATATTATCTTAAGTTAACTTACCTTTCGGTAAACGTGAACAAAGCACTGGGCCAGCAGCAACTTCTTCAGAGGTTTGTTTCTTTGGTGTGCCACATACAACAGGTCCTGGAGTGAATGTCTGGCTTGCGGGTGCTGGCTCCACTGGTGCCACTGGTGCAACTGTTCCTTTCCCTGTATCAAGTCAAGATTATGCATACATAAATGTGGGTAATCAGATTGTTTCATATTCCATTTCTATCTTACAATTAGGTATAACATTAAAACAATTTGTTTCCAAATTTTTGAGTTATATTTCTCCAGCAGCTTTGATATGGCCGATCTTGAACCCTCATGCCAGCATTCCAAGCCCTTTGGATACGAGAGTCAAAACATGTATTTGAAGGCCCATAGAATATTGTGTGTGAAGAAAAGGTGGGTTAACTCACTTTAAAGACACATTTTGACTTACAAAATCTGAACAAAACATCTTTCAGCCTTAGCAGTCAAGTTAGCTCAATCGATAAGGCGTTCGACTATGGTGCGAGAGGTTGCGGGTTCGAACCTGGCGGTGCCTAATTTCTTCTTGTGGAAAAATTAAGTTAGCTTGAAATTCCCCTGGACAAGGAACTTACTGCTAATTTGTCTCGTTGTACCCCGTACGAAACTCGGGGAGCTGATCCTGGTTGCGATGGTTATTTGTGGAATGTCTTGGGTGTGCTCTCTTGAAGCAGCAAAGTCACTGAATTGTTGTTTAATGGTTTATGGAATGATGTGGGGCCGTAGTGATCAGCGACAACCTGTAAAGTGTACCGAGGCTTGTGGATCAACGTCTAGGCGTTGTGCCTGTGCGTAGCGCATTATAAATTATAAATTTCAATTTAATCAGTCTCAATACTAACCAGGACTAGTTAATGAAGGCATCCTTCTTGGGCTATTCCTCTGACCTGTTGACAACATTAACCCTCTAACTTTTGGTGACTTTTTGGTCCCTGAAGAAAAGTTGTTCTCCATGAACGACTCCTGAGTTGGGAAGATATCACCACCACCATTCCTTGGTGATCTCTCCACTTTGGTCTGTTGACTGGATCCTCCTAAGGCTACTCTTAGGCTGCGTCTAGGTGGGGTCACTTGGCTTGAGACCGGGAAGGCTGCTGGTCCATCTGAGGCTTGATGTCTATGCTCAAGGTTACGGTACGAATCCTGTGCTTCACGTAGTTCCACATTCTTGAACTCAAGTTGTGTGCGTAGTTGTTCCACCTGTTTTTCAGGAAATGTAATATTTACACAAGTTAATAAAGCTTGCAGTTATTGTATTGTGGTTAAAAGCAAGTTAAATCATTCCATCCGTATCAAATATGTCCCAAATTCATGGCCATTAGCTATCAGAATTTTCAAGTTGTTTATTTCCATATGGCACTCCACAATATGTGTGATCAGTCAACCAACTGTGGCAACTGGCAAGACAAATCAGTAAAACACTGTGCAAGATAAGGCTTCATTAGATCATACTGATTGCAATCAATAACATTACTGAAAGGTATTTAAAACATGTAACTGTGCAACATTAGTTAACATAAATTTGTAAGGGCAGGTGACAATTTCATGGAATACCTCCATTGGTATCACAAATGCTGAGTGCTCACCTCTCTCGCTAGATCCTTCTCTTTGGTGCTTTGGTGTGTCTTGAATTTCTCCTCGATCTGAACCTTATCTACCTGCAACTTGCTAACATCCGACTTATACTTGTCCAGGTTTTGACGTAAAACCTTGATCTCGCCGTCCTTGCTGTATCGCTCCTCCTTGAGCACCTTCAGCTGAGGATGAATAATGCAACAACAATAATAATAATATTAGCATCATTCAAGTATGAATGGCTACGGCGTCATGCTCAGATTTGTTTGAAAATGACACAGAATGTGGAGATGGGTGAGAAAAACTCACCTGCCAATTTTTAATTTTTTCCAAAAGAGCGTTTTTGACTTATGTAATTTTTTGTGCTTGGAAAACCCCATAGACTTTACACACGGCATGTTTTTGGCATGTTGCCAAGTTCTTCATATCAGCTTAATGTGATTTTCTCTCCTTTATACCCACTGCATAAATCTGGTTTTTAATTTATTTTATTGCAAACATGCTACTTAATAAAGGCCAGCTAAGTTTTAAATTAATACACAATTCCAATTTGCTATTGTGGCTATTTTGCTGCAAGCTTGATTAGCCGTTCATACTACCTTAACTAATAAGGCTCCTAAGGCAATTACGCTGGTATCAACCAATTAATAACTACTCTCTCAGGTGACTGGTATCTACATGTACTGGTACCAATTAATAACTTCTCTCTATTATAAGATAACTGAGAACAATCTTGCCATCAGAATATTGTTGGATTTTTTTATTAGTAATCTTACTAGTACCTCACTTAGCTTTCAAAATAATCTGTCAATACTTAAGTGCCAACATTAAACCTACTCGTAAGGTCATTTTACTGAGGAGAAGAAGTCACTCATCACACACTAGTGGAATAATGTCAGAATGTTGGAGTGTGCGATTATTCTTCTTTTCTCTATTTTTAGCATAATTATTATGAATTGCACTAGTGTATGTTTGCATAATGTTCCTAATGCCTCTATCTACATGTACATGTATGTTGTACAGTACTCATATTTGGCAAAAATCCATATGTTTTTAATTTTAGCATTAAAGCTTCCCTGGATTCGATTCATTCTCTTTTCCTCTGGATCAATTTCAATACTGCACCTACCTGTCTGTTGTTAGTTTCCAGCTCAAGTCGCATTTTCTCCACCTGCTGTTGGTACAGATTAGGCCTCTGAGAAGCACTCCCTTCTTGTGTCGCTGTTGGCAAGTCTGGTGACTCCCTGGTAGCTACAGAGCCAGCGGGGGAGTCAGGTTAGTTCTGACAACTGACTGGTGTGGTTTCAACTGTCCACATCCAGACTTCCAAGTAGATCCTCCTGCATTACCGACTGAAGATTTGAATTGACCATGATTTGAGACAGGTTTCTCATGCGCTAAACTTGCTGATGACAAGCTAACATTACTCTGTATTTTGTGAGGTTGAAAAGTATTCTTGGGAGGTTCACCGAGTTTCACAGGGGACCTGGGGTTAATGTTGGAGGATCCTGAATTATTACGAGATCTGCTTTGACTACCAGTTTTTGTTTGTTTTCCACCCCCTGATAAAGTGGGTGAAGGCGGTTGATAGTATATTTTGCTGTTCTGACTAGCTCCATAATTGGCTACGTTGCTTTGTTTGTTGTATGGATGTGTACTTGATCGTGCTCCTTGAGTGTGTTTAAAAGTGAATTTACTCACAACTTGACTTGTGGATGTACTTGGGCCACCAGCAAATGGTGGAGTACTGTGTGGTCTCAGAGCCACATTGTTATTAGTGTTCCTACCGTGCCCGGCGTCCGCTTGTTTTGATGCAGTCGCTGGAAGTTGAGCAGGTTTTGGTACAGGATCTCTCTGGGTTGCCTGAGATTCTACCAAGTCACAAACCCTTAGTAAGTCATCATCAATGATCATGTTATCATCCCACGGTCGGACTCATTCATGGTGTCCACCAGTGTGCTACATCCTAGGCGTGGCTTTTTCCTTGCTGGAGTGGATGTGCCTCTTGGTGAAGCACCAGCGTTCAAATTTGACTGGCGAAGGACATTATTTCCATAAATGCCAGGCTGTTTGCTTCTAGAGATAGCTCCAGTGAACAGTGGGTTGGCAGCCATTTTGATGACATTGTTCTACATGTATACAGGAAATCGCACTAGCAGCAAGTTTCACATAGACCTGTAAATTTATGGGAGAAATAGGAAGGCATTATAAAAGCTACAACAATGTACAAAGGTACTGTTACCTGATATTGTTGATCATTTTAAGAGCTACCTTTTTGGCGAGGGGAAAATGGCTTTGCGAAAGGGCTTATTGCTGGTCCATGTAATTTATGGTTACTACAACTTACTAGGGTTTGACTTTCACAGTATCATCACAAAAAGTGTGATACATTATTCCTCTCTCAAGTATAAATCAATGACCGATCCATGCTTCATTTATTAATCCAGAAATACTCCCAGAATGAAATCACAAAAAATTGAAGATTGCTAGAGCAGTATTATGGTTTCCCACACCCTGACCCCAATCACACCTGCATGATGGCACTTAATGCAAATGACTGATCAGCCAATTCAGAACCAGAACCAGATTAGTACAATTACGTGCATGACTTCCGAATTCGGAGGCATGCATGCCACTGTGTTGGTTACTTCGGCCTTTCTGTAGACTGATTTAGTATTGTTCTTGTGTCGATACTGAACACATTAATTCATACTTGCGTCAGCGATGACCATTTATGCCCATAATACAATCTCATTTATTTATTTATTTTTCACATTTCTGTACATATAATTATATTTAATACTGCTTTCGTATCTTTTTCTTCAAAACACCCCTAGGCCACGTGGGCGTGCTGGTTTCAGGGTCTTTTTGAACTGCAAGCCATTCTCAATTAAATTGGAGCGATCGCCACACACAGTACCGTACTATGACAGGAGCACTACAGTAGGTTGGGGTTTCCCCAGGTCCGGGCCCAAGGTCACGTCAGCAACACAGCGACAGAAACAGCAACAAACCAACACAAGCATGAGAACTGGCTCGCGCATTGTGATGTGCATGTAATTCACCCTGGAATTCACCTTTGTTTTTGTTAAATAACTTAAATTTTATGGACCAAGAGTAAGGAATTATATCCATCTGTTGATGCCATTTACCAAAATCAAAGTTTGTTTTAGGTCGTGCGCCATGAATTGGGGGCCAAATGCGTTACATACTAAAAAATTCAACAATTTACATGTTTTTGTACTTAAACTGCTCTAAGCCTCTAATTCATATTCTGTTCATCAAAACCCTATAAAATTATATATCACTGTAAAGCTTAGAGTACCAGGAATACACACATACAAATATTTGGTTAATATACAGGGTGCCACAAATGTCATATAGGGTGGAAAAGTTAAATTTTGGTTCAAAAAGTATACAATTTTGTTCCTCTCTTATTTACTACATAAACACCTGGTCTGTTAAAACCTTTTTAGATGTGCTAATAACATTGTAGACTTTCAAAAAAAGCAAACTTGTAATAATGAGTTATGTTGCCTAACTGAGATACAGGGTGTTCAAAAGTCATACAAAATTTTTATGATTTTTATTATATTTTCAATCAAAACTTTTTTCCTTCATGCCCTACACAAAAACCAATGGCATATTTGAATTCCTCATCAAATTTCCTTTTAAGAAATGATAACTTTTACAGAAGTAGGGTAACTTATTCAAGAAATATGACATTCAGAACATTTCGGAGCATAAATGCATGCTTAGTACAGTAACATATAGGAAAAGCCTAGAACCCATGACACAGAAGGCAGCACATTTACAACAAATTAAACTAGCTTGGAGTAAAATTGGTCACATTACCTACTAGACATAAATACCAAAACAATGGTACATAATCCATCCCAATACCTTGCTGGGTTACGAAGTTAGAGTAAAAAATAAATTCGAGAGGCACTAAAAATCAATATTCCTATACTTTAACACATGCCTCAACCGTATTCGCCTCAACCGTATTCGCAGCCACCCCTGACACTACTTCGTTTGAATTGCAATATCTCAAGAAGGAAATGTAGTGTGAAGTTGTTACTTTCCAAAATGATAGCTAGATAAATTAGAAACAAAATGAGACCAAAACTAGTTCAGTACCCCTCTCCATTCTTGAGATCTGGTATAGAATGTCCTGAAAAAAATGTAAAAATGTAACACCGCCACCTTTTCCTATACCCCAATTCATGACGCACGACCTTTAGTGTTGTGCGCCCTTGATCTCATTCATTTCCAGGGCTCTTTGCACATATCTCATTCAGGGCTCATTGCAGTTCACATGTAGCCACTGGAGGCTGACATCTTGTATTTTGAAGTATTGTTGTGCAGAAAGCTCTCGGTAAAGACACAATTAATCTTTACCTGAACCATCATAACTATTATTTGTGACAAGAACTAGAAGAAGAATAGCAAGTGAAGATAATAAACATCATCAAGATACGTTTCAGCTAAAGTGTATCCTTGGATTTGTGATGATTTGTGTCACTTTTTGTTGTTGGTTCCGAGTCATCGAAGATTGTATTATTTAGTACCAAGCTTCTGCTAACCAGGGGAGCCAAGCCTTGAAATAAGCGGGCGCGGGGAGCAAATTTACCCTCGTAAAGCCACCAATTGCTCCTGGTCCTTGTAAAATTCACATGAACCAGGAGCAATTTTCTAAAATAAATTGCTCCTGGTTACAGTTTTGCACTTGATGCAGTCGTGCTGGTATGCTGTATTGTATATATGCAGAAAAGGATTTAATATTGAAAGTTGCTCCTGTTTCTTCAGAAATTGCTCCTGGTTCTTGCAAAATCCCAGTGAACCAGGAGCAATGTTCAAAACAAATTGCTCCTGGTTCCAGTCTGCTTATTTCAAGGCTTGAGGGGAGCAATCCAAGTTTGCCCCTACACCATCTGTACAACGTAAGTTGATTTGTGAAATTGTGAGCTTGAAAGTTGTAATGTTTACTTTTTTACCGGTCATGATTCAGAATATTGGCCCCCGATTCAGAACTGCTGATCATGATCGGTGCGTCTCTAACGTCAAACAGGTTGTTTATTTTGTTAATTTATTAATAATTGTCAATATTGTAATTATTACATGATTATAATTTTTGTGACATATGTGACCTGCTCCCACAAAACCAGACATAAGTCACTAGTTTTGAAAATTGAGTTTTTGATGTCATCATTTAGTGTAGGTCTTCAGCTTTCATTTGATACCAAAATAATGTTTCTGGGACATGTGGTCCTCATTCTACGGTCTTTCAATGGGAAGCGGGGAAGCGACACATAGAGAAAAAGCAAATGCAAGAAAAATGGCTTTAAAGTTGTAAAATGACATGTTAAGGACCTAGTTTTGGCTCAGAAAATGCTAGATTTGGGTACTTTAGACGTAAAAGATTTTTTTTTTTTTTTTTTTCAATGGTAGGTTAAAGTAAACATATTAAGGAATCAAAAAGATAATAGAAACTGAAAAACGAAATCTGGAAAGTTTTTCACCCCTTTCCCAACTTTGACTCGCCATCTCGAAATGGCTGAGTGTGACTTATATGGCGGGTTTCGTCAGAGTGGGTCACATATACTGATGAAAACAGTTTACATTATTCTGTCGGTCCGTGTCACGTCACTTCCGGTTGATGATGTTCGAGTGAAAACTAGTCCCTGATTCGATTTTTGTTGATGATTTCTGTCATTATATAAATTTTGATCGCAAATAGTCAGTGGAATCAAACAACCGTTTCTAAGTCTTCAGAGTGGAAGAAACTTACTTGATTTACCGTTTATATACTGACAAACTTAAAATTAAATTCCATGGTCGAGTGTCGTTTTTTCCGAAATTGAAGGTCACTCCAACAACATGATGTAGCCTCCTTCACAGCCGGTTTCTGTTGTTCATAACAAACCGTGAGCCACATGCAGTTTGGGCCCGAGACTAGAGATAGCCCGGATGTTGGACCGACAGAATAGGCACTTCCTACAACTTGATAAGACCTCAAACGTTCGAAATTAGTAGTTACTACAAGCTAGTGGTAGAGAGTCACGTCCAATACCCATGATACCTAATGAATCTGTGTCTGTGATCGGAATCGGATTTATTTACTTCTGAATTTTCATTGCTTTAAATTTAGGGTGTTTCTTTACTTTAGGGGGTTTTATTCTTACATGTTATAGCTGCCTTGTGGAAGTGGTGTTATAACCCTAACCCTAACCAGTGCAGAAGGCAGCTATTACATGTAAAAATAAAAAACCCTAATTTTAAAGTAAAGGAATGCCAAATTCAGTACACATCATTTAGGTATCCCAGGCAAACCTTAGTTAACACATTTGCTAGTCAGCGAAATTCACGAGACCGGGGCCCAAACACAATGCATATTTACATAGAAATTTGAATTTTTTTCGAGAATAGGTCGGTGAAGGAAACCTACATAAATATGTTTTCTATACTTCACTTGACCCAAATATATGATTTTTATGGTGATAATCAAGTCGCACATGGAATTTTAGAGGATTTTGATAGCAGTTCCATTAAAAAAAGCTGCTATCGCCATGAGACCAAGATCTAGAAACACCCCTAAATGCCATTTTGGGGAATTTTGCTAGCAGAATCTTTTTTGATGAAAGTCAATCCTTGACAAGATGTAACTTTCTTTGTTACGGAAAGTGCTATGACAAAAATGTTTTCAGTTTTGGCTTTCTTTACTCAAGGGCTTTAATTTGATATGTAAAATGATGCAGTTTGATGGCAAATTTGAATTCACCTAGCATACCTACATCATTGTCATGACATGTCTGTGTGACTTGTGTGTCATGCTTTTGTTTTGATTCTGATGCGATTTTAGATACGGTAGCTCTAATCTTAAATCTAAGCTCTATCCTCACATCCATCACTGATTATCAGTAGCCCCAGTCAGTGGCCTGATTTACTGATTGAGGATAGATTTCTTGATCAAATGTTACTGTACAGTACACTACTGACTGTCAGACAAGGTGACTGTCACTCGACACAGTCCCAGTGTCAGTGACAGTGTTCATAATTTTGTTCTCATTCATGCATTCAATCTCATTCTCAGTCATGTCAGTCATGGCATGCAGTCAGATAAATTCGTACTAGAATGGATTGTTAAATACACTTTATGTCATTGCTATATTTCAAAATGAGTTTCCAGGACAAAATTCAATCAATTTAGCGACAACGATCTATATTATAACAGTTTTAGCAAACAATTTATACAGTTTGTTTACCTATTTTCTTGAGTTTCTTTCAGCCCACGAGGCGCGATTCGTATTTTCCCATCAAAATAAATAATGCTATTTATAGATCTGACTGTATTTCTAGTATTCGCTGCAGGATTTACATTTTTTCTTTTTACTTAAAGGAAACACAAAACACTACTCACTAATTTCAATGAAGATCAAAGTGATATCAAAATAGTTTCGATTCTTATTCGACTTGTTGTGAATGGAGTAATTTCCTTAGTAAACATTTTGGTGATTTTTATTTCTTTTAGTAAAGTAAAAACAGGAACTCTCTTAAACAGTTTCGTTTATTTTACTTGCACGAAAGTGGCGTTCATACGAAAACTATCAGACCTGCTGAAGAGTTTGTACGGCTGTTGCCTACTTGAAATAAATTCCAAACCTGATAAAATGAATGCAGCTTGAATGTAGATTAAAGCGCTCAGAGGTAGCCTACATTATGAGCCAAGAAACTGGTTTACTTTTCTGAAACATGCATAGGCCCCCGGGGGGGGGGGCACTCAACTTTAGAAGTGACGGGTATGTGCCTACCGGCGTCGCGAAGTAGGGGCCTATCGGGTACAAAGCATTATTTTAAAAAAGGGGTCATTGGGTAAACAAACAAAATAAAAGAGGGGGTCATTGGGTATAATATTTTGAAAAAACAGGCGGCATAGGTCACGCGACACGTGACGTTCGAGGCTGGCGAAAATACAAGGCTGACAGACAGCCCCATTCAAAATACACGGTTAGCATTTATAAATTAACATACGTAGGCCTACAGTGTGGTACATTGTCGTACCCCAACGGTTTTAGAGTAAGATAATTTTGCTTTGACACCACATAACAAATTTAGAATTGTTTGTGAAGATTTCATGATTATGTGTTAATCCAATGGCGACGTCAAAATTGCGATATCGCTTCCACCACCGCCTGTGAAAAAAGGGGGTCAATGAGTATAAGATTTCAAAGAAAGGGTCATCGGGTAGAAAATTTTGAAAAAATGGAGCAAATTTTCATGAAAGTTTCGGCATAATTTTGAAAAAATTGAGCAAAATTTGAACTTCGGCATAATTTTTTAGCATTTTGATGACGCTATTCTTAGAAAATTTAGAAAAATAGGGGGTCATTGGGTAGCCGCAACCAAAAAAAGGGGGTCATTGGGTAGCCGCAACTAAAAAAAAGGGGGGTCATCGGGTATGACTTTTAAAAAAAGGGGGTCATCGGGTATAGTCGACTTCAAAAGAGGGGGCCTATTGACAGGCACATACCGTCACTTCCAAAGTGCCCCCCCGGGCATAGGCCTAGCCTACATGATCTTAAAACATACATTCATGAACAAAAAATATGAAAGAACAGTTTTCCGCCCGCCCGCATTTTGACAACTTGCACCCCCATGAAATTTAATTTACCATTGTTTTTTTGGTTTGTTTGTTTTAAATGATCTTCTCGTGTACGACCCATAATAGAAGAGGGTTACGATTAGCGACTCATTGCATTACTCCCATCCCCGCCGCTGGCACATTGAACTAGACCAATTTCTACAAACTTTTACGTCTTTCAGGAAATGCCATTTCATACATGATGCAGTCATGTCTACAGTAGAATTCATCTCGACCTTTGCAGGACTTAAACCCCATTAAAAGCTATTAAACCAAGATAACACTCATTGAAGCAGCTCAACTGATTAAATCAGATCTTCTCTGGTTGTGCACAAGTGTCTGTTTTACATGTGCGACATCGCAATAAAGCTGGTATTATAGCTTCAGTTGGGTAACCGATTATAAAGGAAACGAAAGGAAACAATGGTATGTGTACCTTTGTTCACGAAATGAGACAATGACCTGCTTTTTGTTAACCAGCATTCTTCAAAATGAGCAACATAATGATTGTTGACTTAACACGGTTTGGAAATAATTTCTTCATATTTTTGGTGTTATCTGTCGTTTACATATCCTTCCTAAAACACAAAAGTGCGACCCTCTCCAAACATCTAAATTAGCTAAAAATTTAGGACATGTTACAAAACTATATTTTCTAGAACCTATTTAGAATAGTTTAAATGTAGGGCCTATAGCTTGTACCGTTTTTTTGGGCATCCTTCAGAACGGAGCGGTCCGTTACCAATATAGCTCAATATTTTTGGTCAAATCTCCATTCAATTAACACGGGGAGTTGGCTAGCTATGAGCTAGCTATGCTTTGCCCTCACTCAAATCTTACAAGAGTGCGACCATTTCTGAACATCTAACCTAGCTGTAATTTTAGGTCATGTTAGAGAAACATATTTGCTAGAAGTTTAGAGAATAAATTAAATATTGACTGGTTATTTTTCACACAGTGATGTTAACTAGGCAAGTGTCCATTCTTCCAACATACATCATTTGTAGAGGTCACGCGTCAATGGTGAGAGCACTGTGTATTGTGTATAGGAAAACGGACAGTAACTGCAGTATGAAGACAGGGCATCTTGACAATCCTTTTTGGACGTTGCAATATTGCTCTATCCTTTTCATGCTTTTGGTGAACGAGAAAGGACTAACTGATTCCACAGGTCTCTAAGGGGCTGTGCAATGATCAGCCCCCCGGTAAAATTTCCAACGGGCTCGCCAAAAATCACCCCCCCTCGTAAAGCGTTACATGACTTTGGTGCCTGTTACTTTTGTACCTTTGTCTTTCAAAACAATGTGTTTTAGGGAGTTTGAATAGGCCTACTTGAATATACGTAATGAGTAATGACATGGAAAAAATGGGTAGGCCTAATGGTGAATCCAATGGACGTGGAGACAAAACACATCAAGGATCAACAAGAGGACCTTGAATATGAACAAGCTGGAAAGAAAAAGAGCAAAGAACAACAACTTGACGTGGGGAAACAAGCAGGCGCGGATTCAGGGGGCCCGGAAAGGAGAGAAGAGAAGAGAAAGAGGAAAAAAGGAGGAAAAAAGAAGAGAAAAGGGAGAAAAGAAGAAGGGAAAAGGTTAAATTGCACATAGGCCCTATAGTAGGCCCATATTATGCCTAAATCGCAGTTGGGTAAATCTATATGTCTGTGATTATTTTGCTTGACGGCGGGTCCTCTGCCCAAAAGCATGTGAAAATTATGGCGGGCCCGCCGATATAGGGCCCGTCACATTGGGCACCAAAATCATGTAGGCCTATTAAGACGGACTCCGTGCCGACTTCAATTCAACATCGATCCATGCATGCTTTTAATTGCGAATCTCAAGCCTTATGCCTATAAAGTGTCCGTGTAACATATAAAATTTTACAAATTGAGTTCGGGCCCTTTTCTGTTTTAAAAAGCAATCATGTTATACTAGTGTAAAAATGATGCACCAAATGGCTTCAATTGGACCTTCATTTTGGAAAATTTCCAAACTTCTCAGGGGGATATCCCCTCAGACACCCCCTGCGTATACAAACAAGTGCCCGATTTAACACCCACCACTTGATGTTTAAACCAATAAATCATACAATAACAGTGAAAAAAGTGAAAAAAAAGTGGCTTTAATTGGCCTGTCATTTCGCAAATTTTATATTTTCGGCTTTTTTAAACTAAAATTTTGCACAATAATATCATGGTGCCAAAATGGTCCACCAAATGGCTTCAATTAGGTTTTCATTTTGCAAAAGTTTCTCACTTCTGAGGGGGGCACATCCCCCCTCAGACACCCCCCCTGCGTGTGCAACTATATGTTTACATCTAAAGCAATATCGGGTAATTTATAAAGGTCAAAACTTGTCCACAAATGACTTCAATTGGGCCGTCATTTCACAAATTTTCGGCCTTTTCAAACATAAAATTTGTACACAATAATAGTGCAAAAATAGTCCACCAAATAGCTCCAAATGGCGTCAATTAGGTCTTCATTTTACAAATTTTTCTCACTTCCGAGGGGGAACATCCCCCTCCGACACCCCCTGCGTGCGCAACTTTATGGGTACATATAATCATAAAGCAAAATTCAGACAATAAAAGTCAAAACTTGTCGACCACAAATGGCTTCAATTGGGCTGTCTTTTCGCAAATTTTAGGCTTTTTCAAACTAAAATTTTACACAATAATAGTGACAAAATGGTCCACCAAATGGCTTCAATTGGGTCTTCATTTTCCAAAAGTTTCTAACTTCACAGGGGCACATCCCCCTCACACACCTCTGCGTCGCGCAAGCAGCTCTGGGATGCCCTTCGCGGCCATTACTTACATTTTTTTTCCAAAAATTGGCCCCCCCTCTGACTGCTCTGGATCCGCCACTGCAAACAAGTCAAATACAAACTAGACGGTACGCAGAATTAAGGGGACAAAAACAGCAAATGTAGGTATATTTATATAAAGTTCGATAGCCAAAAAATACCATTGTGCACTGTAGTGAATGCAAGTAAGAGCCAGAGTCGGTAGGCCTATCTTTTGTAAGCCAATTTTTCTGAAGTTTAGAGGTCCAAAAAAATAAAATGTTTGAAATTGCCCATACTTTCAACCCCTGCAATTTGAAGGCAGTCAATATATAGGATATTGCCCAATTTGAGTTCCAAAATGTGGCTTTACCAGGAAATTACCACAGGGTTCAATGGGAGAATTCAAACTTTAAATGATTTTTTCCGGAATTTCAAGTGCTTTTTTCCTCTGGCGAAAAAAAATAAATTTGACTTTCGATTCAAGTTTCTATCCGAGAAACCCCACATTACTTTTGAGTTTGGAGATAAAAAAAAAATAAAAAAAACGCAAAAAATTCATATCGAAATTTTGCTCCACAGCTGTGTGCTGTACATACTCAATGTGTAATTTGACTGCCACACTCTTGCAGCCAATGGGCTATTCCATTTGACATGCATACACCCCCTAGATGGAGGTCATGAGTCGATGACCTCAATGGCGCACACAGGGGTGTAGATATCAAATGGAATCGCCTATTCAGGTAACTTCATTTGAAATTCACACTCCCTGTGTGGAAGATTAAGGCATGTCTTCCATAGGGGGTGTATGGATTTTAACTGGAATAGCCCAATGGTTTAATCACCTGTTTGAGTTCTGCATAAGAAGCCCCCATGTCACAAGGAAAAACGCGGTAAATCGCACATTATTTGCACATTATTTGCAGAATCTCTCCTCTTTTTCCAGATTTTAAGCTTACTTAGCAGAATTTGTGGGAAATTTTGGCGATTTTAGCTTTTTTGAGCGATTTTGCTCATTTTACCGCGTTTATATTCCCTTGTGACATGGGGGCTTGTAGAAGTGAGTGTATAGTGGAGACC
This sequence comes from Amphiura filiformis, assembly GCF_039555335.1. Lineage (NCBI taxonomy): Eukaryota > Metazoa > Echinodermata > Ophiuroidea > Amphilepidida > Amphiuridae > Amphiura > Amphiura filiformis. The sequence continues at coordinate 50,026,167 of NC_092630.1, read as the reverse complement.
AGCGGGTCTCCACTTCACCTGGTGAAGACCAGCTGGTCTTGTTTTTTGTTTGTTTGGTTTTCTTTTGCTTTTTTCTTTATTTGTTTGCTTTCGCTTTGCCTTGTGTTGTTTGGTTTTGTTTTGCTTTGCTTTACTTTGTTTTATTTTGTTTTGATTTAACAAAATAATTTGATTTGATAGTGTTTTGCTTTGCTTTGCTTTGTTTTGCTTTACTTTGCTTTTGCTTTGTTTTACCCTGTTTTTGTTTTAATTGATTTTATTTTGCTTTGCTCTGTTTTGTTTTATTTCAGTGCTTTGCTTTGTTTTATCCTGTTTTAACAAAACATACAGTGTTTGTTTTGTTTTGCTTTAGCTTTGCTTTATTTTGTTTTTATTTAACAAAACCATTTGACGGTGTTTTGCTTTGCTTCAGATCCTGCTTTGCTTTTTGCTTTGCTTTGACCATCGAGATAAAAAATCTCGATGCTTTGACCAAATGCCTGGACCAAAATAATATACATTTTGTGATTTGTAACACGATGTATTAGAAAACGTTGATGAAACGAGACGGCAACCTTATCAATTTTCAACATGGCGTCCGTCATGGCAGGAATCTGTCGGAACGGGTGTAGATTTTTACACAGAATTCATCCAAATATTTCTCAAGTTTCACGTAATATCAGCATTTCACAATGCTGCGCTTATAGTTCAACTTCGAAGAAAGTGGAACAGTCAGAATTTGTCTTAGGAAGGCAGACTGTACCCGATCCAAAACGCGTTGAAGAACTAAAACAAGAAGATCTCAGAGATCCTCGCATAGAAATCACAGATCCAAACGATCCGGTAAGTTTTCATGCATGCCATGATTGTACAGTAATGCTGGTTTCATACTTTCTGCCGCTGAGCAGCGTGATGTTTCATCATGCCGCTTGCGCGTTTCTGCAAGCGGAGCGGCACACCACGAACGAACTACCCCATTCACGCTGTACGAAGTTAGCAATATTCGAGGGGTACTCATTAGTCGAGGAACCCATACCGTAGTACCTCTGCACAACGGTATGGGATGAAGTGTATACAAAAAGCTAGTGCAACGTTGCACTAAAAAATACAAGGCTCCTGTAGCTTAAATAGTTGCAATCATGTTGTCATAATATTAATTACACAGGCTCACAGCTTCTTGTACTTCTTGTCTAAACTCTTATATGCTTGTAATTGTAATTAATACCCCATTATTTATCCAGAATAAATAAAAATTCATTAACACATGATCCACATCGGCACACCAAAACTGAAATGGCACTTCAGTGCAAACTTAGATAGGGCAGCACCAATACGAAAATGTCATACCGATAAATGATGCGTCTGTTTTGCCCGTTATTTAAGTTTGTGTTGCGAACTAGGTACTCAGTACAAATGACCATACGGGGACGTGCCGCAAATATGGGTAGCATTTTCAGCCTTCTGGTATATCAATGACCCCTTTTTCAAAGCCTATTTTGATATATGAATGGGTCCTTTTTTCAAAATTTTCTCAATTTTTTCGGAAAACAGCCCAAATTTTCCTTAATCTAGCCAAAATTTTCCCAAAATTTTAGGAAAATTTGTAAAAACTAAGACAATTTTGGGTAAATTCGGCCGAAAATTTTAACTTTTGGTATATCAATGGGTCCAAATTTCTTGAAAAATTGGTATATTTATGTGTCTACTTCCAAAATCTCAGCGCACGTCCCTACCAAAACCAAACTTGAGTACCCCCGGGGCAATATTAAAGCAAAGCCTCCAGTTAGCACGCCAGGCACCACTACAGTTTCTGATTCTGATACTGCCCAACACTCCTTTCGTTGCTCATTAACTGGTGAAGTAAACCGGACAGGAATGTGAGTGCGCATAAAAAGTTTGTTATTCTCTTAGGTGCTTATGTAACTGTAGTCCGAATAATCAGACCCAGAACAAAATATTAATTTCTGACATGATCAGTAGAGTCCCAACCCCAAGATTGGTGAATTCTCCCAATAGTACGAATTCTCCAAATAGTGAGAATTCACCTTCTCACCATAGTGAGAAATTCCCACTATAGTGCGAATTGTTTATTTCAAACACACGCTCGCAGCTAACGATAGGTGATCGCACTTTGGCGACATCGGCATCGTAAAGAGCGGATCAAAACGCCCAAGACTACCGATGGAAAAAAAAATTTGCCGATGCATTTTAAAGTTATGAAAAAAAGTAACAAAAAATGCCTTAAAAATGTACTCATTTGCAGTTTAAAAAAAGAGCTTAAAATTTATTTAATTAGCTATTCTATATAGTTTTATTTGATTATCAGTAAAATGCAAGTTATTTCCATTTTTATTGTAAGTTTGAGAAGCATGCGAGTCGGAAAATTCGACATACAAGATTCTGTGTCTGCAAAATTTTGGCCCGATATTTGCCTGATTTTTACCACAAAAATCGCGATCAATGACTCAAATCAACTTGAACGAGCAATGTTTGCATATTATTTAGCTTAATTGTACTTAAAAATGTAGCTTTAGTGCAATGTACGAGTGGATGTTAATGGATTTTGAGCAGTGGTCACGGCAAGAAATTGACAACTAAAGATGACGTCTTTGCCGTCATCCATGTACCATCTCTTCCACAGCGCTTGTACCGGAAGTCAACCTATCACTACGGTACCAATTGTAGCAAAGCCCTGACAGTTGGTGTAGAGATGGATGGGCAATACCATTTCTCACTATTTGGCAAATTCGCACTATTGGGAGAATTCTCCAATTTTGGGGTTGGGACTCTACTGATGATCCTGTACTGGGTCTGAACTGTTTCCATGTGAAATCTTGATGGCAAATTGGACAATAGAAGCACATGGTTCTACGTGACAGCTTTTTAATCCCTATTCATGTTACGTGAATCACGCTATTGTGGACCATCCTTCTGATACTTGAGTGTTTGGACAAGCGGAACGGTCTTTTGTCTACCTCTATGTTTGTAAACAAACCAGGAGGTCGAAATCGTCCTCCTCGCCGAATACGAAAGTCAGCGTAATAGTACGGCACTGATGTAACTGGTCTTGAAAGATGTTGGTTTCTCTGTAGAGATGATGTCGTATGGCAGGTTGTTCCAATCAACCACTGTACGTCGTGGGAAGAACGAGTATTTATAACAATCTTTCCTGGTCTGAATTCTCTGTAATGTACGGTCGTTGGTATATTATAAACGGGACGGAGGTGTAGTTGGGCGCAGTATTTCGTTAGCTGGGATGGACAGGTGACCTTGTGAAGCACCAGAAGTCTTCGCTCTTTCCTTCGTAGTGACAGAGGCTCCCATTTCAGTTTGTTGATCATGTCTGAAGGATGGCTGTTGTAATTGTAATCATTGTAAACAAACCTGGCACCCCGACGCTGGACTTTGTCAAGCTGATTGATGTGGTCTTGTGTATATGGATCCCAAACGGTTGAACTGTATTCCAAGTGTGGTCTTACAAGAGTGTTGAATGCCCTAACTTTAGTGTCTCTGGAACATGAAGAAATATTCCTCCTGAGGAAACCTAAGCTTCGGTTGGCAGAAGCTTTCACCTTGTTGATTTGGTGGTTCCACTTGAGATCGTTGGACAGATCCACCCGAGATAAGTGTGATTGGTAGTCTCTTGCAGAGTTGTTCCTCCAAGATTGTACTTATGTGTCTGCGTCTGAGTGGAATGAGTAACTTTTGTCCACTCTGAAGTACAAAGTGAAAACGCGCGCGTATAAAACGCGTTAACAGTGCGTAGTGCTGCGTCTTTGCTGCAGGTATGCGTGCCTTCAAAGACAGTCGGCACAATGTGTGCATCTGCATCAGTGCCTCTGTAGTACTTTGTACTTCAGAGTAGACTGGCTGTAAGCATGCAATATAGCATCGGACTTTTGGTGACCCCCGTTATCTTTTTTTACCGTGTCAGGCAGCAGCGCTCTGCTCATTAAATATTCATGAACCCAATACGTCACAAACACATGGTCTTATTCGGCCGATCAGAATCGTTGGAATTGACGCGACATGGTTTTTATGAATTAATTTATGACCTTACAGGGCTCAGACATATGCATATTAATTTATTTTGAGATATTCAAGATGGCTGCTCAGCCCTGGCGAAGACGGAATGAAAATCAATGGTTCCGTTCGGAAAATATTGCCGTTTGAAAATGGACTTTTTTCTGGCGTCAAACGAGCAAAAATTTTGATGACTGAAGATAACATACTCAAATTTCATTTATCTGTAATTTTGGTTATAATTTTTTGTTGGACATGGTATATTTTTTCTGACTTAGCTGGAAGCTATTTCAAGTGGTCATGATGGATTTTACTGCGGAGGATCCAGTTTTTCAACGGAGACGGACAATATGCACGAGGTGTTTTTTACCAAATTTTACAAAAATTTCACCGATCCAACGCACATGATTTGTCAGTTCTGTGCATGTAATGTCATGCAGTGGGTGCGTGGGCAGTGCTAGGAAATTTGCATATTAAATTTTAACTTGGTAAGAAGTTTGATTGTGCACACCTGATCCTGAGCGGCAGCGGCATGACTCGGTCTCATAACTTAGTGAAAGATATTGTTGCCGCTCAGCACTGCTCCAAAAGACCAAATCGTATTTTGTTGTCATACGTCACACTCATGGTGGCACTGCTCCGAGTTGACTTGAATTCAACTCCCAGCGATGCTGCCGCTTGGGCAAAGCGGTGGAGTGTGATCGATATATATCGGCTTGCCGCTGGTCACCGCAGCGTTGATCTGGTGCAGTGAAGGAAAATCATCTTCAGAAGTTCAGAGCAGCAAGCGGCAAGAAAGTATAAAACCAGCAAAGGATTTTAAATGAATGAAAATGGTTTGATGAACATTCATGACAATGCACCCACATGGTCTGGAGGTGACCAGACTCATATACTGGATACAATTAAGCACACAAATTTTATGTCTGATGACTTTTTGCCGGACTTAGAAGTTAGAAGATGTCTTGCAATAAACAGACATTAAATATTCGTAACTATATATTATAATATTTACCATCTTACCCTGAAGTCGAAGTCTGGTCATTGAAGGAAGTCCCATTATAATGTGAAAACTGCCATCATAGTAATACCATGAGAGGACAGTACATAAGGCAGGACTGCTAAGAATATGCAATTTCGGAGGCCAAAATATGCACCTTGATTTTCAAAAATATGCAATTTCCCAAAAAAACGCAATTTAAAAAAAAAAAAACATTTGCGAATATGGAGAGTCCCTGCATCTGAAGAAATGTGCTGATATCATCATGGTTGATTTGAAAACAATTTGGAAAAAAAAATAACCAAAAAATTACACAAATGCATTGGTTTTGTACAGTGCTGTACGGTGCGACCATTTTAGGCGCATTGGCGACTAGATTTTTTCTGATGGCGACTAAATATTAATCCCTGGCGCCAATGGCGACCAACTATTGAAGCTTTTAATCGCCAACAAATGCAAAATATGTATGTAATGTAGCATTCAAGAGTATGAATGTATGCTATGAATATATGCATTTATAATGTCTCAATGGAGACTGACTTCCTGGAAAACATATAGGCCTACACTGTACATGCTGTGTATAAAGTATGTAGCGTTCAATGGGAATATGTAGATTGAGTACAGCAGCTATGAACATTCAACGCACATGGCTGTTCAGTTGGCACCTCAGATTTTTTACCTGGGAGCAAAATTTGGGCGCCTAAATTTATAAAGTTAGGAGCCATTGGCTCCTCAATCAGGTTTTGCACCGTACAGCACTGGTTTTGTACACATTTCTATTGGGGCCTGTATCTTAAAATAGATTCTGAAGTGACCATAAGTTACATATAAATTTTTGCCCTTTTTGAATTTTTTGGTGATTTTTTCCCCCATTTTTAAAGATTTTTTCACAAATATCAAAACACACATTTGGAGCCAAAATACACGAATTGCGCCACAGATAATGCAATTTGCGTATTCTTAGCAGCCCTAACATAAAGGACATAATTCAAAGTTGAAAGTATGCATTTAGCAGTGTATACCCGATGTTATTTTCAACAACATTGACAACATTGAAATCATCAAATTGTCAATGTTCTTGACATGAAAAGCGATTTAATTAGTAATTTCTAACCACTTCATACTTTCTTAATTAATGGAGGGGACAAAATTACAACCAAAGTGGAATCATAGTACACTGCTAAAAGTGACTGATACGTGATTGGTACATGTATGATTTTAAAGCTTTGAAGTAAAGATTTCAAATGTCACAGAAGTCGGAAACAAGATGTATTGTGATAGAGAATGTAAACAACTGCATAGTCTATATCACAAGGCATTGTATTAAAACTGTAGAGGAAATGTAACAGTGGTATTTCTGACTGCAATTATTGCACAAGTGCCGTTTTAGACATGGATCAGAAATATGCCAATAATTGATTTTTTTTCTGATTGTACCGGCCACATATTCACTGTTTTGTATACTGTGTTTTCTCTTTCAGCAATATGAAAACAAAGGTTACTATAACGACCCCATTGATGATGCTTATACCAGCAAGGTTGTCCTATTCTCTACTCTGTCAATCACTTTTGTTGGAATATTTTTCTATTGCAAATATATACCAGATTTGTAAGTATAAAGTTTGCTTTTGAATTGATATTGAAGTTTATTCTTAAATGTTTATTATGAATTTGTTTAATATCCATTGTTCAAATCAAAGCAAATAGAATAGTGCCATAAATTTTTATCTGAACAAGTTTATGCAGCCAATTTTTGTTGATGAAGGTGGTTAGGTGATGGCGGTGGTTTAAAAAAAAACCAGGACACTTAAGGGCTGGGGTATGAACGTTTGGACAGTATTTATTTTAGGACATTAGAGCACATCAGACATATCGAATTGCATTCTGAATACGGAGAATGTCTTTCTGATATCAAATAATTTTGATTTTTTGAAATTAGCAATTTAATACACATTTTATGGCAAATCATTAAAATTGATATTTTTGATATTTAACAGTACTCAAGTAAACTTTGATCTGATGATTTATACTTAAAGAGTATGTAGGTGGGATGAAAAGCCGACGATCAATTGAAAATTTTGACCTTTCGTATCTTCAATATGAAATGTCAAAATTTTCAATTGACCATCGGCTTTTCCTCTCAGCTACATACACTTTAAGAATATATCATTAGATTTATATAATTTACTTGAGGACTTTTATATATCAAAATTTGAAAAATATCAAATTTTTATAATTTGTCATAAAATTTGTATTATATTGTGATTTTCAAAAATGAAAATTATTTGATATCAGAAAGACATGCTTCAGATTCAGAATGCAATTCGATAGGTCTGAGGTGCTCTCATGTCCCACAAAAATACTGTCGAAACGCAATAAACGCTCATTCTAGATCCCTTAAAACACCCTTTGGTTATTTGAAGACCGAATTAAAAAGACTAGTCTGCGTATGATATCCTGTCAACCAGACAAAAAATGCTGTACTGCGCAGGTCAGCAACCAATCACGTTGCACCTTTGCCGTGACGTCAGACACAAACTAGTCTTTTTAATTTGGTCTTCAATGATAGCACCTTGAAAACAGAAACTAAAGAATACCAATCAGGATTGTTGGTGTCTAATCTTTTAATTTGTTAAGAAAAATTTGATTCTTTATATCTTTTGTGGTCTGGGCAGTGCGTATCGCGTAAACAAGCTTTTACACACAGGCAATAAACAATCACACTGATTGGCTGATCAAGGGTCTTGACAACAAGTTGTCAGAAAGGGAGGAGCCGGCCCTTGCCACTTCTATGCGTTATCCGTTCACCAGCGTGTACCTGGACCACGGAAGAAATAAAAAATTAACTTATGTGTACTTACCTGCATTTATAAAAAGTACACAATAATTTTCAGAAAGAAAAAATCACAGTGTAGATTTTTGTTTTAATTTGCTTGCTTCTTTTTTTCTGTCAATTTGATTGTTTGTATTTGTTTTGAGGCACTCAAGATTATCAAATTCTAATTTTAACGTTTCCCAATTTCTCCCTTTTTACAGGAGACAAAGAGATTGGTCAAGAAGAGAAGCATTGCGGGTAATGGCAGAGAAGGAAGCAGCTGGAGAGACACTACTGATTAATCCTGATTTTATCCCGTTAGATAAGTTGATAGTACCAACAGATGAAGAAATGGATGCAGTGGAAAATAGGAAAAAATAATGTATGCCTGGCTATGCCTAGTGTGATCCTTTCAATAGACTACCTTGTATATAACATGATAGGATATTATTGCCAAGTCTCCATATGCCTCATTTTATCAGCAAGTTCTTGTTGCATCTCTTCAGTCGGGACAGTAACTGTAAATGCTTGAAGTGCATGATATTATAATAAAGTTATAAAGTGTGGTAGAAAATGGAATTTGCCAGCACTGGAAATGTTACAAATCTTTTGAAATCAACATGTCCGATTTTATAAAGATTTTTTTTGCATATTGTCATTGACATCAAATTGCAATCTCTCAATCTATGTAAGTTTAATTTATTTTTTCTTGTCAAACACAGATGCATCAGTGCAGTATTTCCATAGCCATGTAATACTAGTGAGAAACATCCCACCGTTGCGTCCTTTATCATATGGGTGTCTATCTCGCTACGGTGGGAACTTATTGTGTACATTTCCCCGATAGCAAGTGCAGGCCACACAAATTCAATTACTGCTGGTAAAAAACTTTCCCGCAGTATGCCGTATCATGTTGGCTCCCGATCTCCTAGCATGCTGTGCAGATAAACTTACTGGGGACCATCACAAACTTCCGCTACGTATTTCAGGGCTATTTATTGTCCAACTTAGTGGAGAGTTGTGCTCCGTTAAAAAAAATGTCAGTATGATAACAGTCAATGTCTGTGCTGACGAAACTAAGTTGGACGTGGACAACTATGTAATACATTACATACATAGAGAGTTTTATGTAAACATGGTTATTGGTTACCTGAAATTGTGACATTTAATTAACATTACTGACAAGAAGGAAAATCACTTCAGTCTAGAACATTTCTGACAGTTAACAGACATCCCTTTATTGGATGTTTATGGAACTTACCAAACATTAGTCAAGCCTTTTAATTCAGATGATCATCAATCAAAATGAGTTGCATCAACATTGACAAGACACAAGCAGTTCACCAACAAGCTGATGGAGATGAGGCTTTGTTGCACTGAGCCCTCAATATGATGATAAAAGTTATGTCCCCACCATATTTGCAGCATTTACCCCTGAACATTATAGCTGATTCAACCCATCGTGGGACATTTTTCCAACAAATCCAGGCTGCCAGTTAATCATCTGCCAGTCATGCATGATGGCCCGGTAGCCTGAATTTGTTTGAAAAACGTCCCACGATGGGTTGAATCTGCTATACCTATTTCTCAATGTGTAAATTCATATGATTGATGACAAATTTGTTATTATTATAGATGAGGTGACAAGTGACATGTTATGTCAAATACTTGGTTAGCAATTATCATTGTTCTTTCGACCTGACTTTCCAAGTCGGATAAAGGGCAACAAGGCTACAATGGAGGGGTCATATTATGTGATTCCACTAAGCCTATCAATAGAACAGTCCCTTACCTTTGTTTATAAACATTGCTGTCACCTCATCTATACTCAAACTAGACACTAAGATTCCTGTTCAATAAGTGACGTACTGTGAACATCTAGCGTCTAATTTTGTAGTACCACTGATTGGCTGCTTGTGTAATCTGCCAATAGCTGGCATATTATTAAGCCCCTCCCAATTAGAAAATGCTGATGGTGAGGTAGTGCTCCACTTACAAGGAATCTTGCTTCCTATTGACCCTTTGCACAGTCATCTCAAAACGAGGTTCTATCCGCAAAGTGCGTGTTGTGTGCGTACACCTGTCAAACGGGTGCTTTGATTACCGCGTACGCTTTGCAAAAACCTTACACCGTGTTGCTAGAAAAGCACGATAAATAAAAATGTGTTATTTGCAGGCAGAACCTCGTTTTGGTAACAGATGGCGGATCCGCTCAAAGGGCGAATAGGCAAAATATCTAATTCCCGATCATGAGAGTCAACTTGGGTACACACAGATATTTACTACACAAAGACCACAGTTTTGAGAATTGGATATTTTGCCTTTAGTAAAAAAATAAACTCTGGACAAATGGAGGTGACAAGCTGCAAACTGTGCTTGTATTTAATAATTGATTTCTATACCAAAAGTGTCTATCACTTGTTCTTTTCAATTGAGATACAAATGTTAATTATAAATGAGACACTTTAGCTACCATGCTTACTTTTTGTGCATGAATGACCTTATTTTGTGCAGGTTTGGTGACATGTTGATTTGAATAAAATTCAAATTTAAAGAAATTGGTTGATTGTTTCAATGGTGATTATGTTGTGTTTAATTAAAAAAAAAAGAAAAAAAGTAGGTAATGGTGTCTCCAACGGACGAGGTACAAAACACACCAAGGATCAAAGTAGGATGCACATTGCACAAGGAAACCTAGAATATTTAAAAACAAGAAAGATTGAGGTATACCAACTTGATGTGGGGAACAAGACAAAGACAAGATAAAAACTAATGCACTATGTAAACCATGGAGGTGTACACAAACACGGCCCTAGTAAAAAGAAAAAAAAAAATGTTAAGTTACTTTTGTCTACTATCCCTGTTAGTTATCTTGTCTTTGTCTTGTTCCCCACATCAAGTTGGTATACCTGACTCGAATCTTTCTATGTCAATAAATTGATATTTTGGAGCAGTGTATGCACTGTTTGCCAGGGAAATGCTTACTGGATCACGCTCATGTTGGAAAGATAGTAACGGCAGATGCGGTAGTAAACTCTTAGGACTCCAAAGCATGATCTAGTGATGATTGTAGTTTATAACTGGATTACATGTAACACGTGTATCGAGGGTTGAGAGCCAGAAAGCCTCAACTCACCTGCTCCCACAAAATGAGTATAAAGTCGTCTGGGCACTGCAGAAAATAGTCAATTAATCATGACAAAATTCAATAGAAAGCGAAAGACATTGTGGAAGAAATATTGATTTTTGTAGACCAAAGTAAGGAGCCAACTTTATGCTCATTTTGTGAGAGCTGGTTATAGTGAGTTACAGCTTTCTGGTTCTGAACCCTCGATATGATGAATTACAAATGTATGGAAGGTTTGAAGTGCCATCTGTATAGTGAGATAATTATCTTGCCTAGTCAACATCTTGTCAATTCTAACTTGCTAAGTCTAATGCGCAGCTTTCTTGGTACCATCCATTTGTCAAAATGACTAGATGGTCGACTTGGCGAGATATCTTACCTTGTGTAGACTTGTCAAGATAATGTATCCGAGTATTTTGCCATGTCGAAATAATTATCTCACAATGAAAACATAATTACCTCACCATGTGGTCAAGATGTTGACTTTACAAGATAATTAACTCGCAATAGACCACTTGACATGTGACGTCATTGCCCGGCAGTATGCGCGCGATTTATGGCAATTTCTATTGTTCTTTGCCCTGCAGTGTGCGTACGCATCAGTTTGCTCAGGGCATGTACATTTTAAATCGCCCACCACATTTCACATAGCACAAGAAAGCCATTGAACAGCGTAGCGGTTCGTTCGAGCATATCGATAGACGAGTCCCTCGCTTTTGTTGATAAACAATGATGTCAAGTGGTCTATAGGGATGGCACTTAAAACATTCGGTGCAAATGACCAAAACATGATACTGCATGATATTCAAAATTGGAACGGGCTATGGAGCATGTCATAATTTTACTGTGTACAACATATTATTGTGAGGAAGTATACATGCGAAAATTCAAGCTTCTCTACTGTACTTAAGTCATGTTGCAAGGGGCAGTCCAATTAACTTAGCGCACTTAAAAACTTGAGGCACCCAAGAGAATCAAATATCAGACCCTGGACAGAGTGACCACTTATGCAGCAAACTGTGCAAGACACATGCAAATAGAGGCTCAATGGCTCATCACAACACTGGCTACAACCCACCCCAAAGTGTGTATCTCTGGGCCTCAAGGATGAACAGATGATTAAGTGTGTTTTCAACTGATTTCCTGTCCCAGGTTAAAGAAGAAATAAAACAAAAAGGTGAGTGAGTGACAATAGAGGCCCTGCATGAAATTATTGATTGGCTCCAAACAAAGGATTTGAGCCGGTGTCCTTCACCGTAGTTATGGCGGAGTGCAGTCCATTCAATCAAATGTTGTCATCAACCTATTTGATCGTAGTGCAGGGTTATGTGTGCGAGACAAACTGTCACGGTAGATTGCATTCATGCCTGCATTTGAGTAGTCCGCCATATTTACGGGATGATACGTCACATGCAAGGCCTCTATATGTTGCAAACTATTTAAGCTCCCCTAATACTTTTAAATATTTTATGAAATGTAAAAAAAGGTATGTATAGCCCCATTTGTTTTACACATGGACCAATTTATAGCGTCACACATAATTGCATTTGGTCACAATGGTTATTTGTGTAAGAAAAGAGGCAGTTTTCAAAGTTGCACCCGAGTCCATAGCAGTCGTTTTTTTTTTTTAATGAATGAATGCCTACTGTATTGTTAAAGAGTTAACTCCTATGGAGTCATTATACATAATGATCATTGCGACCGAGTGCAATGACATGTTTAGCTAGTATAATTTGGTCCATATGTGTAAAACAAATAAGGCTAAACGTTTGCATTTTGATTAATTTAAATAAATGTATTTAAGGGGAACTTAAAAAGTTGTGGACCCTATAGAAGCTTATACTAGGAAATGTCTGACTTCTTGTTTGCATGCCACTGAGGGGGGGGGGGAATAGTATACCAAAGAATTTAGGTTATTCACCAAGCAAACATCAAGAATACATGTCGGCAAAATAGGTGTCATTGCATTGTGCACATCTACATTTGCAAATTATCATTGTATTTTGGGCCTTTGCCAATAAATGCCAGAGGTAAATTATTACCAGTATCTATTTTAATGCATTTAAAGGTCCAGAGAAATTAACAAGGTGTCATTGGATCTGGAATAGATACACATATACCAGAGGATGATTTAAGCACTTCCCAATGCCGAGTTTTCTCTTTTTTGAGCTGCATCAGTCGATAAGAAAATTTATTTATAAAAAAAATGTGATGTATCTGCAAAGCTCTGCTGTTTTAAGATTTACTGACTGGCCGAGCATCTCTCCCTCTCTGGCAGTTTCGAAATAGCATCTTTTGAATAATACACAAATTTTGCAACAGATTACGGGAAATGCGTAAATAATCGCCCAGTGAGTCAAGTCTTACTAGTCTAACCGCTGGCTGCAAATCAAAATTGGTTTCAATTTATTAACCATGAGACTATTTGGATTTGATATGACAACCATGCTTCTATCCTCACTATAAAATTAACACAAAGAAACAAGAAAACACACTTTGAAATGTTTGATGAAATCATTTTATTAAAATGATTTTCACAGATTTTAATAATTTACAATTACATTATGATTTTCACACTTTGTTTCAAGTACAGCAGAAAAAGAAAAAATCAAGTGCTACATAGGCTTTAACCATACAGGCAGCTTACACACAGTTTCATACACACTTTTAAGTAACATAAATAAAAGGTAATGACAAAACATGTAACATAGCATCATCATTTTTTTTTCTGTCAAGTTGGTGAAATAATACAAGCATTCTATACTATTCAGCAAATTCCTTCAGCAGTGTCTGTCTGCTCTGTCTGATTATCGCATAAAAAGAACTAGGTCACACGATGCTATACAGCTTGACCAGCGAATGAGGTGCTAATGTCATGATAACATGATTCAATTAGCCAATTAGGACCTTACTACTCTGGGCTTACTACAGTATACGCCATACACTGCGCCAAATTGGTTGACCGCTGAAGAACCGTGCTGAAACTATAGTGTCCCAAAATGTAAATATTGCTTTAATTTACCTGCTTAAGATTTTGACGGCTCAGAAACATAAGGCCTCATGTACATTTTTTTTCAAAAAGGGAGATTCTGGCATTAACATTTTTAGAATGAAATTCTCTTTCCAATAACAGCCTTGTCTTCATAACTCATCATAAATCATCATGCAGTTATATAGTATGAACACATCTTCAATCGCCTTGTCCTCATAATAGACCTTGTTGCCCCATCAAATCATATAGTATATGATATAGTATACAAATATTGACTGTTATTAGGGGCATGGTTTTAATAATAGGTACCCAATATTATTTCAAAAGCGCTGAGGGTCATAGCATGGTTTTGAAATCATCAAGGACCTATCATTTTAACAGTGCCCCGAATATACAGCAGTCAATATTTGTTCTAACTAACGGTTGTAGGCAATGATTCTTGTTATCCAACAACATTGGCATTGCGATATATAATATATATAATATGTTAAAATTTCAGTATGCTGTTTTAATTTCAGTACATTTCCAGGTAAGTATTACCACAAGGTATTACTGTTGCAAGGTTTGAGTCTTTTCAAAGTATTGTCGCTATTGGCCAAGCAATAAAACTGGATTTACTGTTCACATGATTGTCGACTTTAAAATGCCAGTATAACAAGCTCTCATGTAGTTATGTAGTAGAACCAAACCTCCAATCACCATTCTCTCAAAATGGACATAAGGCCTTATGTTTCTGAGTCCTATACCCACCATATCAGGATTATAGTATCTAGAATGTGTTAAATTTCCAATATGCTGCTTAAATTTCAGTACATTTACAGGCAAGGTATTAAATTAATGTCACAAGGTTTGAGTCTTGTTGCTGATGGCCCAGCAATAAATCTTTTAGATTTGTTTTCTGACAAATACTGTTCACAAAAAGTTTACTACAGTGAGAACTAAAAATGATGATACTATTTTGAGACTATAAATTACATATTGATAAAAACATATTTCCATGTCACTCTGAAGAAATAAGAACTTCAGTCACTGTTTTTATAATTCATTGCACTGGTAGACTGCATTAATTAACTGTAGTACTAATATTTACTTCAAACAGAAGATGCAAGCCTAAGTCATCTTACAGACAATACATCTTAACCAAATATTTAAAGAGCTTATTCTACAGAATAGTCATTCTATTTCAAGGTAGTTATATTCAGTTGGTGGCACCAAAAATAATTACTTTTAATTGGGATGGCGCCTCATTAATATTAGCTGCTTTTGAATTGGATAACCTGAACATAAAAATTGCAGTGAAGAGGCTAACAACAGGCCCATTCCCCAAGAGGTTGTGATGTACTTGCATTTGAGATTGACTGAATCCAACTGCAAGCAATGGCTACCGGGGAAAAATACTACAGAATTGGCACCATACGCATTATTGGACTGAATTATCAACTGTTGGTCAAGTAATGACTGAAAAACAGGCATTCCAAACAATGCCCGACTCATGAAAATATTCACATGCAACTTTGATCGCCATCCATAGGATGACTTCATATGCACCTGTCTACCAATGCCATAGTAACATTATCGTGCACTGAATGTCCTAAAAATGTGTCACACAAAAACAAACATGGTCAAAAGACTAAATTGGTCACACCTGCGCAGAATCAGTTCCCCACAGTAAGTCCAACACATTTTAACACATAATTTGAGTGTGTCGTCAACCCAGAACATTGATGATGGAGGCCAGCAGGATAACGCATTATGCAGTCAAGTCATGTAGGGTATCTATACCAGTCTGTAAATCCAGTTCATTGTAGATCTAAATAGTTTCACTTGGTTGAATGAAACAAGTTTTAATGTGATTAAGCATTGTTCATTCTGTGCCAAAGTGGTCTAAATTTAGATCAGGATTACAAAGAAATGGATTTTAGCTGCCCCTCTGTAGATCAACCACAGGTCCAGTCACTTGAGTTGGTCATAATTTATATATGAAATAATTTAGGTCAAGTCAGTCAGGTGTATGTGTTTTGTTCCCAGTAAGGTTGAGCAGAAGCCACTGTTTTCTTGGGCTAAGTTGGCTTGAACCATGTCAGTCTGTGTATTTACAATCTGGATGATTTTGATGTAGTAAGTCACAAGTCATTTTGAACTGTCTCAATAGTCACACTACACGGAGAGATGCTTGGGTCGTGATGGGACCAGGGAACAAAATGTTCAAGCCAGGCTAAAATGCTGAGCTTGGTGGCCTATGGAAGGAAATATAGAGGACAAGACAAAGTTGGTCACTCCCATCAAGAGAACAAGTTTACCGTCTGCCTTTGTGTCAAGAGAAATGGAATTCTCAATTCATTTAATCTCAACTGTCACAGAGCTTTACAACTAGATAGGTCAAGTTTGGAGTCAATTTGAGCTAGTCTTGTCAAATAATAAAGAAGTTGTGCGTCCTCATTTTCAAGGAGTCGTGTCAGGTTAAGTCACTACACTAACTTTTACAGAGGAAAGTTATGATCGATGGACACATCCTGTTAATAAGCGACATATATAGGCATTGCTTTGTATTTTCTTTGCAACCCTTCATGAGCTTGAAACGCAACTTTGACGTTGACGCCTAATCGGCCAATCCGATTGTCAGACAATTGAATCAACTAATCAGGATCGTAATTCTGTGTTTATGCTGTATACATGCTGAAAAAGCAATCAAAGTCTGTTCTTCCCTGCAAGCAACTGTAATCAATGTCATTTAGAATTGAGTCGAGTCATAAACTTCAATGTGATGTTATCGATCAAAATGAGTTTGTCATATCTGAAGAAGCATTAATATGTCAATTGCCAAAGTTTCACAGGGTTTTCATTACTAGAGTAACTTGTTGAATGGGTAGTTACCAGAAATGAATAATGATTATGGCCAATAAGAGACCCATTTGTTCCATCACATCACCTTGAAATGGTATGTCACTGTCAAGATGAAATACATTTTTTTCAAGTAGCGAAAGTAGTCTATGGTCCTTCTCATCTCAAGTTGAGAGTAACGCCATGTTGGATTTCAGTGGCAGATTCTAATCATGCACACTAACCTAATCACGCGGGACGTGTACACATGCGTAGAAGGGCAATTTGTCCATATAGGCTGGCGATGCACCCACGTAAACGCACTGATTCTAATTTGCCTCTGCAAAATCCAACATGGTGTTACTCTCAACTTGAGATGAGGTGCACTATTGTAGTCATTGTTTTAGCGATGTAAACTAGCTGGTGTGAGTTGACTAATTGTAAACTTCATTATTTTAATGCAGTTTAACTGCTTTTACAAGACCACAAAGGAAGTGGACACTTACAGGTACAATCAAAAGGCTGATGTTGTCATCTGTTGAATGATGCTGTGCATATTAGCGGTGTTGCTTTAGTATCTTTTTGCACATTGTTTTCAATTTCTTTCATGCAGCTTGCATGACTGTGATCTCTTTTTTGTATATGGTATTGTGTGTGATCTTCTGGTCATGTGTGTTTCATGTTCTTTCTGTACAATTGTTTTGTTTTTGTCAGCACTTCGGAGTTGTTTTTAGGCCAAGTTATGCAGTTTAGTTTACATTAGCAGAAAAAAATCAACAACAAATCCACTAGATATCGAATCGTCACATTTTACAGGTTTTGAATGTAGATTTCCTTTTACCATATTATAAGCAGGTCAGCCTGTGTCTCTCTATATATCTGTCAGTTTATGAGTCTGTCACTATGTCATTGTCAGTGCACACTTTGGATGTGCCAGTGTCTTAATGTGTCTGTGTCAATTTGCATGTCTGCAGTGAATCTTCGCTACCTGTCTTTGTCAGGACATGTGTCTGTCAGTCTGTTTGTCTGTCAGTCTGCCTATTTGTGCTTAGTCTGGTTACACTAGTACATCAGTCGACAGTCTAGTCAAGGTATGCAATTAAAGGTGCATAACCAGATTGTGATCCAATTGTAACAATCATATTTATGGTTTCTACCTTACATTGAGGTCCATCGTGATAGTCCACATATTCTTATTCCTAAGTTTGAGTTTAATTTGCTTCAGCGATCTTGATTCTGAAGAAGTATGTATCCTAGTGGCCCATAGAACAGTACACATACATACATATTAAATATTTACATAGCATTATCTTCATTTAGAGCATAGCACTAAGTACACAACTTCTGACGTGCAACAAACTACCATGTTTTTGTTCATAGCACAATATTGCAGGCCTTAAGTTAAATCTGCATTTGGGGAATGAGATTCAATCTGGTTAAGTACCTTCAATTTGTCAATAGAAGTTTTCAACCACTTCACTCATGCGTGCCTTCTGACAAAAGAGACTCAGTCGTTCCAGGAGTATTCATAATTAAAATCAATTCAATGCATGACCACATTAGTTGTGTGACTTGGCAGACTAGTATTCTGAAACATTTTCACAACCACCCCAGGTTGTTCTTTTGATACACAGTATAGTACTTGAGATGCTGTAAGGATAAATAGCATGCAAGACAACCGCCATTTCTTGATGATTTCATCATTAACCAACTGTTCCAAAAATGTGTTGAACTTCTGTGATTTTGACACCCTGCTTTATGATTTGGCCATTTTTCATCAATTTATACATCTATGCTGAAGTAATAATTTTTTAACAAATTACATCACTGTCAATCCATACTGCCACTGGCAGCTTGCACATGTTATAAACCAGCCTCTTAAATACCAACCTGAATTAATACAAAAAAGGTCAAATACATTTACTTCTTTTAAGTCATTAAAGGTAGATATGATGTATGCATTTGCTTCAACTCGTCTTTGCATTGCAAACTGACAGTACTAATAAAAATAACTTGAACAAGCAATACTAAACCTAGCATTGTACATATGCTACTTTTCCCTGAATAAAAACCAGGAAACATTGAAAATGTCCGATGAAGACGAAACAAAATACTCAAGAAGCACTATACAAAATAATTGATGATTGGGGAACAATACAAGTCTAAAATGGGCAAAGTATAGTCCAGCCTACTCATTCTCCATTAAAATGTATACCGACTGTCATAATAATATCTCGTCAATTTCAAAGCACAATATAATGATCATTTTAAAAGAATCTTTGATAGTTTGTCTTGGAATGTCTGAATAAAGGCTGGATATTAACTATAGTAGATCAAATACTACCTAGAACTATTTGCCCATTTTAAAAACACACCACAATACAACTAAAGCCCTGGTACCATGGCAACCAGGATGGAATGCTGCATTGTGGGATTTCTAGTTTATACACATTTTAATTTTTACTTTTTTGACACACCATTAACATTAATGTTTTGTGTAAATATAAAGGTGGGTTAATTTATAAAATACCCACAGATATACATGTACATTTTTTTTACCTTTTCTCACTTATAACATGAGAAATTCTTTGTAGAAATGAAGAATACATAATATACAATTACAAATTTAGAGAAAGTACACATTGCAACCAAGCATGACTTTCCCTTTTCTGTTGGTTGCCAATTCAAAATACACACGTGAGTAGTAGTATAAGAAAAAGTCACTTGTCAACTCAAAAATAATATTAATGACTATAAGAAAGAAAGAAAACAATAAATACAATGTCTATTGTCTACTTTTCTTGGTTACACATCACAAGAGTTAGCTGTCAAATTATGTACAAATTCCACGTCAATAGTCAATTTAACAGTTTTGGCTGTACAAAAACTTTTTATGATACAGAAACACACACATTGAAAATGGTGTTAGAAACACCTAGGCCTAGATGACTGTAGAGCTATTTGGCTTTGTGAAACTTTCCTTGTGTCCTCTTTTGTGTAAAGTTGAGTTTCCCTGACATCCTATATTTGATAAACAAAAACTTTTGATGACCAAATATTTTGTGTTTATATACTAACTATTTATTATAACTATACCAAGGGTCAAAGCATCGGTGTTCCCGCAAAGGCCGTATGTCACACAATTGGGGCAGCGCTTTCAAGAATCGGTGCAAGGCCACCAAAGAAAAAAAAAGATTCTGCAGTTTTTGTTCACTTACAAAAAAAAAAAAAATTAGCTGTCTCTGAATTCGCACTTTAAGACCTTTCCCCTTTGTGCCAGAATTTCTTAAGATTAGCCATGTACTGTCCCGGCGACAAAATCCTTGGAGGGAACACTGCTAAGCTTTACATAAAATAAGAATGTAAACATTACATAAAACAAGGCCCAAAGTATGACTACAAATAGGAAGAAACTTGACCACATATATAATTATGTGTGTGATTATTTAAATCTATCAAACTGATTGAGGGGCAAAATGTTGGGGCAAAATGGTTTATAGCATAATGACTTTAGCCCAATAAACTTGATACACTTCTTTGCAAAAATGATATGTCAACATCTTGAAGTAACAATCAATAGTCTCCAAATATCCTGAAAATTTCAAATAAGTTAAAATATTTAAATATGAGATGAGATGAAGCCATTTTTTCATTCAACATCTTTGAGACTGGACAATACCAAACAAATAATTATTTGTTAAAGATCCGGAATTGCTACATTTTAGCTAGTACAGCACTTAACGCTACACTTGCGTGCTACACAAACTTGATCTGAACATTATATGCTACATCATCTGCTGAAAACAGAAAAAGACAAGATTTTTTGCTAGTTGGTCAGATAAACTCAAGTTTACAAAATAAGACCATCAACTGGTTATTATTATTATAGATATCTGCATGGAGCTGGGAAGATGCATGTATAACAATAATGATAATAGTAACAATAATGATAATAGTAATGCAGAATTTACAATAAAATAATCTACAAAATACCTAGAATTTCAATATATTCTCTCTATCTTTCTCTAGAGCCCTGACATCATGTCGTTGGGATTTCTTTACAACAAATGTACAGACTGCCCTCTACAGGCAGAAATATGAAAGGTTTAGTCCTTTGTAGTACGTAGTAAACAAAACCATATGGAAGTTTTTATAGTTTCTTTTGGTGGTTAAGATAGGGAAATATATTACAATGTCTTCCACCAATCGGAAGCCTATAAGGTTTATTTTATATATTTAACACTGAGTCTAGCAAGTTTTACATTTTGAAAGCAAACACGTTTTGAGTTGATCAAATTTTTTAAGTTGTTAAACAGATATACAATTCAGTAAATCAAGATGTAGACCACTAATCAATGTTACCATAAGTGTAACAAAGGCTCATGCCAATCCACCCTATTTTTAAATCATGCTAAGCATTATAGGTCCATGTTTTCTTCCTCATGTTTTTTCCCCAATTTTGTTGGTATTTTTGTTAAATTAATGTCCAAATTAAACTGTAATACTTTATCATAAAACTCAAACATTTTTCCTCTTTATGTTAAATTTGCTTAAGAATCAAGTTTTTCTTTAAAATAGCAACCAAGTCCAATCAAAACCATCAAAAATCACATTTTAACAAAGTTTAGGAAGGTATTTTACATTCAAATAATTCAAATTTTATCACAGATTAAAACTTTCTCCAGTCTATGCACGCCATATATGTAGGTACGCATCCTTGCCTCCAATTAAAGCAAAAAAGGGAGTGTTCTCTGATAAAGAAATGTAATTTGTGGAAAACAATGAGGGGTTAATTTTCAAAATTTCAAAACACATTAATTTTTATCTATGTATTGCATAACTAAAATAATCATGATCATTACTGTTATCCTGTTTGATCTTTATATCTTTTCCAGAGCAAGATATGATATCTCAACCTACAGAGAAGTCATGAGTAGTAAATGATGAATAAAAAAAAAGTCTTTGCATTGCTCATAATAATTATCATATATCTTCGCCATTTTTTGAAAAAAGGGCAATAAATTAAAAAATCACAACAAACAGGTGTTTGTTTGTTTTTCGCTAAAACTGACAGAGACAAGCATGCATACCCACAAATACACAATAGGCCTGAGAGGGACCTAAGCCATCTCTTAAATTTGAAACAAAATTTACAAGTTGTTTATTACTTAGTACCCATGGCTTCAGACCTGGATAAATGATAAATATTTGTGGCTTAAAGTCCATGTCACCACAAAGGATGTGTTGCACCAAATATGATTTGCTTATGCAAGGCACTAGGATGCTGCCATAGGCAGTCTCTGTACAATTCTCATCTTTTTGTACACAATATGATGACATGCACCTGATGCATTTTCTTGAAATTTGTAATCTTCATATAGATTACTTTGGGTAGATATTATGATAACTTGAAACACTCTCTGTCTTCACTTGTCCTAAAACTAACCTCGTATAGGTGTATTGAAAATCTTGAATCATTGAAATTAGAGACTTCAATTCTAGCTCTAATATAAAATATATAACAACATTTATCTCGCTTTAAACTTGCCAAATAATATTAAACTTGCAATGATTCACAGAAATATTATTACCCATTTCATAATATTGGAACAAATCAAATACTTGTAATCTCCAATTACATATTTTATTCTGTCCAAAATCTGAAGCTTACCCATTTTGTTTTCTTGAATATTGTACATAAAAAGATGAGAATGTAGCTAAATAGCAAGGAAGGGAATAATTAGAAATATATCTGATAGAAATATATTAATTTATTGAGAATAATGATTAATCTATTGGAAAATAGAAGACAAAGACACTTGTTTTTGGTATTTATATACAAGAGATAGTATATACTTCATTTAGTGCCTTTAAATACTACATGGGTTAAGGGTGGAAAAATACTTTTTTGTGTTGACCTCACTGTGTTGCCATATAATAACAGCATGTTAAAAAGAAACCAAACAAAGTACGAACCGATCCGGACTCACTGATGTAAATGAATTTTCATCAGTAGATATGCAAAGACCATTTTAAACTATAGTCTCACTAAAATACCCACTGTCTGATTCAAACTGATTGCAGCATCATAACTCAGAGCGGGTGGCTAACATACAAAATTTTCAGCCCATGTGAGTTTGGTGCTTTAATTGACCAATCATATCATGAGCTGCTTATGATTGACATTAACTGAGCTAGAAGTTTAAGACTGCACCCTTCAACTCAAATATACTTTGAGTGAAAAAAAATTGAAATGAAGATTCTCTAAATGACAAAATTTAACATGAAGCTATCAAACAATGACTTCAGTAGACATAGTGTCAGTCCATGTATCATGATTTTGTTTTGCTTTGATTTTCTCTTTAATACTGATTAAGTAAGACCAACACACAACAGTATAGTTTCCAAGCTGATGAATACAAATATTTCATCAAAATTCATATTCACATCAAGTTACAAGATATCATAATACATAATTAATTTTCACCCAAGACCATGTATAAGTTGTATCAAATAACATCAGATTTTAGCTGACATGATATATCCCGATTTACAGATTTTCTAAATTGTGACTACAAGCCCACAGTCTCGACATCTAATGGCACATTTGCAATGGTCATTCCACAATATGAAGCTGTTACATGAAGTAGATATTTTGACGGCAGATCTACAGTAGATGATGCTTTTAAATTCTTCCATATAAGTAGGCTCCACCATATCAAGTTCTCATGACATATATAATAACATGCCTTAGACCAATAAGCAATTATAGTATATATGTAGTTATATTAGACAGATACATTTATTTCTCACTGCATGTACATTTTCACTCACATTTTATTCCTAACTTAGTGTATATACTTAAACAGCAGATTAACCCCAAAGATATAAATTCACAAAGTGCACTGTACCCTTAACAATGAAATTGATCAAAATAGGATTGCACCTTCAGGTTTTGTGACACAAGGTGGTCCAAAAAAAAACAACCAATTTTTAATTTGTATTGTTTAACTTCTCATTTGGACCACCCTGTACATCACTGAAACATTTATAAATTATTATATGCTCCATTCCTGCATACAGTATAAAGTATTTTATGTAATATTCCTTCCAATTCATTTAACTTCTTTTCCAACTTTCAGTGACTAACTCTAACAGTCAAATGACTCCATCAAGTTTCAAAACAAATATTTGTTGAATTTTCAGAAATCATTGTAATTAATTCTGGTTTTATAGCATACTGTCATACTTTATACCATATAATGGAATTTAATCAATAGACTGCACACTCAAGCTGATGATCTACTGGTTGTCATTTCCACATATATTTTATCACATTTGTATGTCATGTGGGAAAAATATATGCACATTATTGACTGGGTCATCAGCATCATTTGTTCAAACTTCTCACCAACGATCCTGATAGTTATGAAGTGGATAATGTATATTGCTGATCAAGATCGATGGGCAAACAGGGTGCATGCTGGGAATGAAAAGGGCTCAAAAGCTATCAAATTTGTCACCCAAGATCGAAAATTTGAGCACTTTTCCTTCCCAGCATGCATCACTTTTGCCTATCGATCGCTATCAGCAATATACCTTATTGTTGAAAATAATTAGGAGGCATATTGTTAGTCTTTTGTACCATATGTTGTTCACCAATTGTGTTGAAGTAATAATTGGAATTGTGCATTGAAAGATGCCTATGAATTCTCATACATTCCAAATGTCCATGCATTGTAGTGGAATTCAAAAGCATTGCATGTAGTTTGGTATATTATTTTTATCTTTAACTATAGTGGTTCATAAGATATGTATTTGAATACTTATATAATCACCTCTAGTGATTAACTAGGAATGTTGCGTCTGACATCTTGCCAATTAGAAGAAATATATCACACTGCGCATGTCAGGGACTAATCACGGCACACCTCTGCCCCAACATCAGACGCAACACATTCCAAGTTAAAAAACTGCCTGCGATTATAGCTGATCACAGCCAATTAACCGTTGATGCTTGTATAATGTTGTTCCACCACATACAATGTTGCTAGCGATGTCCAAATTCAATCCTTACCGGGTCATACTTGGACAATGCAGGCATAATTACTTAGATATAAACTAATGTGCTGACCACCAAAATTTAAATGTGCACTGTAAACCCTGGAAGTCAATATTGTTAATCAATTCCATGTACAATTGAATGGACAGCCGTGTTTGTGCTATGAGTGGCTCACTATTTCGATCATCAAGGTATAATGGGAAAAAACTTTTTATCAATTTAATGTTCAAGCACCATGTGAAATAGCTTACTTCTACTTATCCAACTGCGAACAGGTTCTTTGATGACAATAATTAATTGTCCCAACACATAATACAGGACACATAATATTATCTACAGTACCTCAAATGCGTCCACCATAATAACACAACGTCATATAAGGAGAGTGAGATCAGCTCTCCTGAAACACAGAATAAGTATGATTTTGTGTATCCTTAGCGTAAGATATTCATGAGTTAGACTAGTGTAAAGACTCCATTGTGGAATCAAGCAGCTTATGGAATAAAGCTGTATAATCCTTCAATAGAAGATTTTCTGTGCTTGTCTTAATTCTCTGCAGTTTTACACGAAGGATAAACCTATGATTTTGACCATTCTCAAAGAACATTCACTACCACTTGACATTATCTTGATTTTGATAAAATAAAAAAAGCTCTCCTGTAGCTCTCCTTGAGAACTCCAGAATGGCTTTTCTTTTTCCGATCTCCCCATTTCAAAGGACAGCCAATAGTGTCTGCATTGAAATAAAATGCGAGTGAAATGAAGAGAAACAAAACGAGCAGTATACAACAACAGATTCTGTTGGTGGGTATATGGTCAGTGAGAGGGAGCTCAGCTGTCTGTTGTCACCGTAATTTTTGCTTTTCCCGGCGATGGCTTTCTGTCGTTATTATTTGTGTTAGCTGCTTTTGCATTAGCTGTGGCTGCGGCTGCTGTGAGCTGTCCCAGGTTGAGTTTGCGCATGTGTCGTACAACGGCAGTGGCATTGAAAGCTTGCTGTAATGAAAAGAAAGAAAGCAAGAAAAAAATGACTTAACTTTTGTTTATGAGGATAAATGATTACCCAAAAGACTTGTTTACCATTGGGTTATTTCAGTTGAAATCCATACCCCTTATAGAAGTCATGACTTTATTCTGCCACACAAGAGGTGTAGATTTCAAATGAAGTGCCCCATTCAGGTAATCCAATTTGAAATTCACATTCCCTGTGTGGAAGATTAAGATCATGTCCTCCACAAAGGGTGTATAGATTTCAACTGGAAGAGCCCATTGCAGCAATATCACTTTTCACCCTCCTCATGACTTCACCTGTCTCAGAGTATTGGGCTGATCCACTTCTTATCTGGGCAAATAGTCCCAAAATGATTTCACATTCTATATACCTTATACCGAAAGTGGCCATAGGCTATTTTAATGTGCCTCCTGGCACATTCGTACAGTGGTAATAAAAATCAAGTGCAGTGAAAATTACAATTCTGTGCTTAAAATATTTCTATACTATTCAAGTTTCAACCACACTAACGACCGGGAAATTAAAGAAGTTCTTCCACAAAGTAAGACTTATCGAGTCAAAAAATCCTGTACAAAAAGGCTTAATTTGTGGTAATCAATCAAACATTCAATTTTGCAAAAAAATCAAGCAAATATTGCCTTACAACGCCTCTGTCAACGCTCTTTCTTCCCAATTTTTTGATCGCTCGTGGGGGAAAGCCTCGGGAAGGCGTGGACGAGCGGATGCCCAACAAGCATGAGGGCAGAGCGGTATAATGTGTGTATTTTATGTGTGCAACTTTCCAGAGTTTGCAATATTAACATTTATAAACATAATACCATTTAACTTAATGTCAATAAACCAGCCGTGTACTTTTATCAATTCAATTGTAATTTTATGAAAATTGTAGGCACCTGTGTGCACTTTATGCAAATTTGCATTCTGATTAACATTATGTAAAAGAAAGAAAAAATGTTAACTTGACCTAAGTGAACCAGGTGTGCACTTTCTTTGAGCTGTAGCTAAGTAAAATAATGACAAGTCAATAAAAGGGATTTACATTTTAAATGAATACCTACCCTTCTAAATAAATAACATAACATTTTCTTTTCTGATATAATAACATTTTACAAAGATTGTAATTTTATGAACTTGCAGGCACCTGTGTCCTCCCGGGATATGTCCATTTTTTAAACTAATTAACGTTTTTTAAACATATTAATAATATTCTTAATCGTGTGACCAACCGTAAAAATATTTTAGAAACAAATTGTCCTTTCGATGATATTTACGCGAACATTTGGAAAAATTGAAAATGTTAATAATTATGTTATTTTTAAAGCGTAAATTAAGAATATAAGTTGTGATGTACCCCAAGGGTAAATTCTTGGACCCCTATTATTTATATTATGTATAAACGATGATAAATACATGAAGGATTTTCCAATTTATTCTCTCTTCTGATTACACAACAATATTATACTCAAATAATATCTTTACGCATCGCGAACCAAGAACAAACTTGGGGATCAATTGATGGAATATAAACATATAACAAGAGAAAAGGACAGTTTGCCAGGATATGGTTTAGAGGTATAGATACGGTATGAGCCTCCCAACCACTTGCAGGCGACCGCCATCCCCACCCAATGTCAAATAGATATCTATACACAACTGGTTGAGATCAAAAATGTATCACCAAATTCAGTGATTTTTAAAAAAATTCACAAACTGGAGGGGGAACATACATATCAAGGCTACTCCACCCCCTCCACCATTTTTCCATCATGTCTATATTCTCCATCCCTTCCAGTAAATAAAAAAAAAAATGCCAACATGCAGTGTCTTTTCACCCCTAAAATAGAAGTGGTTCATCTTACTGAGCAAATATTTCATGTATAAATTAACATTTGAAGACTAGAAAAGAATCAAAACACAACTGAAAACCAGCTTCCCAGAAAAATGTGGATCATCTCAAGCTTGTTGCTTTTAAGTCAACTCTGTCAAGTTTTGAGATGCATCCCTCAGAAGTGTTTAAACCAATTTTAAAAAATGTGGATAATCTCAATCTTGTTGCTTCCAAGTCCACTTTGTGTTGTCTTGAGATGCAAGCTTCAGTAGTGAGTTGTCCAGTTTTACATTACAATTGGTTCGCTAATGAACTTGGAAATCTTTATCAACAAACCTGATGAATCTATTCACGTCAGTGGTATTTTTAGTACATTTCATCTCAAATAAAAGGTAAATATATTGTATTATTCTTAAATAGCATATCTATTCTATTTTCATCACCACCACCTGGGATCATCCATCTTATGAAAGATCCATCTATATATCCCGAAACAGAAATGTACACATTTTGTCATCAATTATTGCCAGTCACAATTACAGCAGTAGTTTTATATGTTTCAACAACACCATTACAAAATGATGCACTAGTAATCCGGTTAGATTACTGATGATCCCCAATAACATGTTGACACGTTTTCTTGTAAAGCATCACTGATATCTACCAACTCTGTGCAAAAGATAAATAAAATATCCACTTTTTTCCTCCTCCATCACTACAAAAACACTTGATACATCTTCACCAGTATCAATGTAAAACATATTGTGTGATCTTTTGTCTACAGCCACTGGCTTGGTAATTATGTGTCTACATCATGTCTATAGATCTGATTTATTCCCATCATATTTCTCCTCTCAAACACACGCTAATTACTGCCCTCCAGTTCTACCATGAAATATTTATCGATATTATCATGTTTTTTTCTTCGTATTATTGCTCCATGGGGTATACATAATGGGGGTTCCATTTCTTACAGGTAAATTTGATTACATCTGCAAGCAACTTGTTATACTTATGCTTGTGTTGTCTGTGTAAAATTATCAGTGAAAGAAGTGGGTATCACTGCACAGTGCAAACTAATATTTGTATCTCAATACCATAACTCTTGAACTCTCCTTCTGTCTGGCTGTTGAAGCAGTAGCTTTTACAATTGGTCTTAAAAGCACTTTTAATTCTAATATAGTAATATATAAACATCTCAACTCACCTAAGCTGAAATGGGGTTGTGTATAACAACCCCTTTAATTAAAAAACCAAAAAAACAAGACCTAATTTCAATAATTTTAAATTTCATCAAGTAGGCTTACAATAAGTATAATATTGCAAGCATTACTATAGAGAAACAATGTACATCCTATGGAGTATGCGTGTAAGCGCCTGAGCGGAAACATGCAGCCATATAGGCTATACAAAAAAATTAGCCTTAAAATCAACATCAAATATTAAACTTCATAACATAGGAAATTATATGTTTTGAAACCATTATAGATAGAAAGAGATATACCAGAGATAAACCTTTGAATATTAATTGAAATATCACAACAGGAAATAGATGAAGGCAAAATAAAGTGGAGAAATCCAAAGGAGCGATACTAAGGACGGATGTGCCTTAAGACCACTGCCACGCACACTGCATGCAGGTGGTACAGGTGATGAATGCCTCGCCAATTTCAAGCAATTAACTCTTATTTCATTTCTAAAAAAAGATTGCTTGATAAATCTGACTTTAGTTTCAATGTACTGCCTTATAGGGATGCAACAGTGCTGATGGTCACTCAGCTATGTGTAGGAGGACCCTTGGGAACAGGATGTTGTTTGTTTTCAATTAAGCAAAATGAGGACAAAACTGGGAAATTAAACCATTAATTAAAATTGAATCCTGGACTAAAAAACAAGTTTATTTCCTGTAGGTGGCCTGGAAACCTAAATGTAAAATACATGTTTTATTTTTATTTTTTGTTGTATTTTTATTATTTTTAATTATTATTTGGGTTGGTATTTATGGTAACATATGCCTCAAATTACTAATAGTTATGATCAAATCAGTTAGATGTGAAAATGTTTAGCTTTAGGAAAATTACAGATTGATTGTCATAGGATATTTAGTGATTTCATATAACAAACAAATTTTAATGAGAAACAAATCTTGAATACTCAAATTTCATTATTTTTTGCTTGAAAATATCATTTTGTCTGGATTTCTCAAATAAAAAAATTACATGTGGAAACAATCACTCCCAAAAATGAAATGTGCACAGGAAATGTGCACAGGGAGTGTTTTTTTATATTATTATATAAAACATTGAAGGTAAAAGATGTGTTGTGATTTCTGTGCCTCCAGTTGAAAATGTAGCTTTCATGATACTGGGCATCATAATTAATTACATCTCAATGCTGCTATCTTCAGTAGATACCAGTTGCATTATGTGATTACTATAGAATTACCAGATGGAACCCCTGTTTTTTTGCATCATTGTGTATATTAAGGACTTGACAATTCTGAAATTGCTACTGTCGTATCCAATTAATTATAAGTCAGGTAATAGACTAGTATGCCCATACTGAAAACCTCAGTGACTACATTATCAATTGCATACATTTTATGCAGTAATAACAATAAGACTGACAAGACCTCTGACCCACAGCCATCTTTAGAAACTTGATTTTTAAATGAAAAATAGGGGGTATGCTTATTGCTATCTTCAGTAGATAGCTAATAACAAATGTGTACATTGCTACCTTCAGTAAAAAATGTCTGCATGTCTATCTTCATTAATAATAGTTTATAAGTACATGCTATTTGTATTAGATAGCCATAATAACATATTTTGCGTACATTGCTATCTTCAGTAGATAGCAAATTATAGATTATGTAAATATTGCCATCTTATCAATAAATAGCTATTAAAATAATAGATTATTGTAGATTGCTATCTTTGGTAGATAGCTAATAATAGATTATGCGTATATTGCTATCTTTGGTAGATAGCTAATAATAGATAATGTGTACATTGCTATCTTTGGTAGATAGCAATATCTTCGGTAGATAGCTAATAATAGATTATGTTTCTATTGCTATCTTCAGAGATAGCTAATTAAAGATTATGTGCATATTGCTATCTTCGGTAGATAGCTAATAATAGATTATGTGTATATTGCTATCTTCAGTAGATAGCTAATTAAAGATTATGTGTATATTGCTATCTTCAATAGATAGCTAATTAAAGATTATGTGTATATTGCTATCTTCGGTAGATAGCTAATAATAGATTATGTGTATATTGCTATCTTCAGTAGATAGCAAATAATAGATTATGTGCATATTGCTATCTTCAATAGATAGCTAATAATAGATTATGTGTATATTGCTATCTTCAATAGATAGCTAATAATAGATTATGTGTATATTGCTATCTTCGGTAGATAGCTAATAACAGATTACGTGTATATTGCTATCTTCGGTAGATAGCAATATCTTGTATAATGTATGCTGACGATCTTGTCATTCTTTCTGAAAGTGCTCAAGGTCTCCAACAAGCACTTGATAATCTAAATAATTATTGTTTAAAATGGAAGCTTTCTGTAAATATTAACAAGTCTAACGTCATGATCTTTAATAAAAAAGGTCATCTCATTCTAAACTTCACATTTACTTATGGCAATACTGATCTTAAAATAACTAATGAATACTGCTACTTGGGTGTTATTTTCACACCATCAGGTTCATTTCAAAATGCTAAATTCAAAATCGTGAAAACCTTTATAGCAACTCTTATAAGTGCAGCTCTACATTATTTCGTACTCTCATTCAACCAATCTTAAGTTACAGCAGTGAAATATGGGCGCCTTATTTATGTAAAAACATTAATGATACTAATTTTGTAAATATTTGTGATAAGCCTCCTGGCGAAAATGTACATATAAAATTTTGTAAAACAGTACTGGGTGTTCATAAGAAAGCTACAAATAATGCTGTACGTGGAGAATTGGGAAGTTACCCCATTCTCATTACTATGATTGCTTTAGCTATAAAATATTGGTGGAAACTTAATTTAAACTGCATGTTAGGTTCAACCTCTCTTGTAACAAAGGCTCTGATTGATAACAGGAAACTAAACACCTTTTCTTGGTCCACCGGCATTATGAATGTTTTGAACATAGTTGATAAATATGACATATGGAATAAGCCAACAATGAATAATAAGGCTAATTTTATCAATCTAAATGTAGATAAAAAAACTGTTTATAATAATTCATGGTTAAATGTTGTAAAAACCATCAGACTAAACTTCAACTTATTGTCAATTCAAACGTTCATTTTCATTAGAAAATTATGTTACATTATTAAAACGTAGGCATAGATCTACTTTTTGTAAACTTAGAATTAGTTGTCATAAATTAAGGATTGAAATGGATAGATATGTTTCACCTAAATTGCCTCCAGAATGGAGAATTTGTAAATATTGTAATCTCAATGAAATTGAGGACGAATTTCATTTCATTATGAAATATTCCTAATTATATAACGATATCCGTAATAGATTTATGACGTTAATAGATGATATTTTTGTTACAAACAATTCAACTGAAAATGATAAGTTTCTTCTTATCTTGGGTGCCAATGATTTTGACACCACCAATGCAGTTGCCAATTTCATTTATACTGCATTTGAAAAACGGATTTAAATAATAGGCCTATGCCTAGTTAATTTATATTATATTCTTTATAGTTGTAAACTGTATTGTTCTTGTACTTTATTTGTATTATATATATCGTATTATTATATATGTTTTGACCATATCTTGTTGTAAGATGAATGTCAATAAAATCTGATTCTGATAGCTAATTAAAGATTATGTGTATATTGCTATCTTCAGTAGATAGCTAATAACATATTAAGTGTATATTGCTATCTTCGGTAGATAGCAAATAATAGATTATGTGTATATTGCTATCTTCAGTAGATAGCTAATAACATATTAAGTGTATATTGCTATCTTCGGTAGATAGCTAATAATAGATTATGTGTATATTGCTATCTTTGGTAGATAGCTAATAATAGATTATGTGTATATTGCTATCTTCAATAGATAGCTAATTAAAGATTATGTGTATATTGCTATCTTGGTAGATAGCTAATAATAGATTATGTGTATATTGCTATCTTCAGTAGATAGCAAATAATAGATTATGTGTATGATTTTGATTTAAACTTTTGATCCAAACACAAGGAAATAATTCCTACCTCAGAATTTTCAGATGGTACTCCATCTTTCATCAGCGAGTGAGTGACTGTATCAGGTCGAGATTTTCTAGACCTTTGACCTGATAACAGACTCGTCAAGAAAATCTCGACCTGATACAGTCACTCACTCGCTGATGAAAGATGGAGTACCATCTGAAAATTCCGAGGTAGGAATTATTTCCTTGTGTTTGAATCAAAAGTTTAAATCAAAATCATGATTTTATACCAACACAGATGAACTTTCATGAAGATTATGTGTATATTGCTATCTTTGGTAGATAGCTAATAATAGATTATGTGTATATTGCTATCTTCAGTAGATAGCTAATTAAAGATTATGTGTATATTGCTATCTTCGATAGATAGCTAATTAAAGATTATGTGTATATTGCTATCTTCAGAAGATAGCTAATAATAGATTATGTGTATATTGCTATCTTCGGTAGATAGCTAATTAAAGATTATGTGTATATTGCTATCTTCAGAAGATAGCTAATAATAGATTATGTGTATATTGCTATCTTCAATAGATAGCTAATAATAGATTATGTGTATATTGCTATCTTCAGAAGATAGCTAATAATAGATTATGTGTATATTGCTATCTTTGGTAGATAGCTAATAATAGATTATGTGTATATTGCTATCTTCAGTAGATAGCTAATAACAGATTATGTGTATATTGCTATCTTCAGTTGATAGCTAATAATAAAGTATGTGTAATTGCTATCTTCGGTAGATAGCTAATAATAGATTATGTGTATATTGCTATCTTCAGTTGATAGCTAATAATAGAGTATGTGTAATTGCTATCTTCGGTAGATAGCTAATAATAGATTATGTGTATATTGCTATCTTCAGTAGATAGCTAATAATAGATTATGTGTATATTGCTATCTTCGGTAGATAGCTAATAATAGATTATGTGTATATTGCTATCTTCGGTAGATAGCTAATTAAAGATTATGTGTATATTGCTATCTTCGGTAGATAGCTAATAATAGATTACGTGTATATTGCTATCTTCAGTTGATAGCTAATAATAGATTATGTGTATATTGCTATCTTTGGTAGATAGCTAATAATAGAGTATGTGTAATTGCTATCTTCGGTAGATAGCAAATAATAGATTATGTGTATATAATGCTATCTTCGGTAGATAGCTAGTAATAGATTATGAGCATATTGGTACTCCCTTAAAAGGCATAACAAGAGGAAGGCTAATTCTGCCAAAATGAACCAGACTACAATTTTGTCTTCACAAATTATCATAAAACAAAATCTAATTGTAAATGTTTTTTGTTCCAGCCTGTACACTTGATTCAAGATGACATCCAATCAAAAGATTATTCACATGTAATGAGTTGACCATGATTGAAGAGATTCAATACACACAGAACCCATATCCGCTGACAGGATAAGATGGATTACCATAGGCATGTATAAGCTCAGTATACCAATTAGGGTTATCCATTACACTCAAAGTGGAACGCTCTTCCACTTCTCTCCCCTTCCCCTCTATCTCTCTCTTTCTCTCTCTCATTCTCTTCAATATCCCTTTGTTCAGTTTTTCTTTTTTTGTATTTTTTTTGCTTTACTTTTTATGTATATTTGTTCTTATTATGTTCTTTGTTTGATTTGATACATAGCTGCAACATTGTTTCAACCAAAAAGGTTAATTCTGCTCCACTTTTGTTCCATTTTGATTAGCTAAAATTAAAGTAAACCATCATGAATTTTGTTCTTTATAATACCGCTCTTATATATAAAGCACAAAGCAAAAATTGGCCATTAAAAAGCAGGCTTTTTCATATCAGTATAAGAATTTCTGTGATCCAAATAAAGTTAGGACTTGGGAGAGCATTGATAGTGCAAGAGATGCCTGGAGTGCCTGATGCATGCATGTTCCTCCTCTATATATCCTTGCTATCTGCATCATGCTATTACATTCATGATCAAGATTTAATATTACCTATTAGTCTCATGGGCTAGTCACAGTGGATTTTCACAGTGACACCTCTGAATCCACAATGAACCAGATCCAAATATATGTGCATTACTTGCCATACATTACTATGCATTTGAATCTAAATTTGTTCCGAGCAGCAAATTTGGATTCAAAATTGCTGTATGGATTCCATATTATTTTGTTATATATGCATGGGGGAAGTGCACTTATGCCTGATGTATGTTACATATACGGCTGCAATATATTGGCTGCTATGATATTTGATGAGCCACATTTTATTGACCTCCATGGTAGAAAAATCTCATACCCTCCATTTCCTGTTTTCCAAAAATAAGCTTATGTGATCAATCTCTTTTGCAACTGTGTAAGATATGTTTGCAGCAGAGACTATAATCTAACTGAATTTTGTATGCCTCTCTCATGGCTTGTTTTGATAGTTCCATGCATCGTGCTGATTCTTGCATTTGGTTTTCCATATACCTTTAGAAATTATAGCTGCACGACTCCAACCAAAATCAGATGGATCTCTTTATTTTAAAACAAACATATCAGCCCTATATACCTTCAGGAATTAGAACTGCATGATTCTAACCAAAAATAGATTGAATGCACCCCTACCTTCCCAAATTGTATTGCCTCCTCTCCTGAACTTATGAGAAACATACCTTTAGAAATTAGTGCTGCATGACTCCAATCAAAATCTGATCAAATACACTCGTATCTTCCTAAAGTTAATTCCCTCAACTCTTTAACTGGTATCCATTTTTTACAACCTGGGACATGTCTTTCTAATGATATCACACCACAACATATAATTTAATCAATTACACATTGATTTTGCAAATATGAGTCCTTTTCATGTAAGAACGCAAGTGACATGTAATATCCACCTCTCCACACTGCTTGACATGCATATATGTCACTGATCTCAATGAGCATATCACATTCTTCACAAATGTACATTATATTTATGTCAAATGCTATCAGACATGGTGATGCATTCAAAACATCTTTATTGAACACCATTTTACCAAGCACACTCAGTCAGTCTCAACTACATGCATAAGGTCTATCAGGGGTATCAATTACATACTACGTACAGGATACGTGACCCACTAAGCTCCAATAGCATGTGTATCAAGCTCATTAATGCTCAAAAGCTCTCAAAGAATACTGCATCTTCCACTTCCAATAGATTAACTTGGTTTAAAGTTGCTCTCCTCTTTGCAGATCTATTAGAGTACTGATAATTGTGTCAAGTGTTAAACCGAGGGATCTAGACTAAATCACAGGAACATGAGTGTCATCATTTTACACAAAACAGATAAAAAATCTAGACTTGCCAGATCAAAAGGCATATTCTAGCAGGCACACATATACTTTTCTATAACATAAGTTTTACACAGTTGTGGGTGACAAAAATCCAGACCCAAGGCATAATGCACAGTAACCCGACAGTTGCAACATTTTGGTTTGCGCCGATCATTTTGCTTCAAATTTGGGTCAAAATTGAGCAATTTTTCAGGAAATTATGAAGGTTAGGAAAGGGAATAGGCAGCCAAAGGTTACATGCACACACTGGCTTTTTTGGCACAATTGTATGTAGAAGATGAACTAAACTCTATCCATTTATATACTTTTACAACTATCTGAAATTTCAATTTCAATATATTCAGATATATGTTAGAACTGTCCATCAATGTGGTCAAAGATTTCTTACATTAAACTGTGAAGGTGCTTCAAAATTCTTCCTAAGCAATGTTTCTTTCATAAAATTTGGGCCACACATTCATGACCTACCAACAAACTCTGAACAATTATGACAATGCCTGTCATTCCTGTCATTTGATATCCACACAACACGCTCCTTGAAAAATGAGATCAAATATTCCATTATCATGATTATCAATTTACCTCATAAAAGTCAAACTACATGAAATTGTGAAATATCTCATTTTCTACCTTTATTTCAAAAGATTTGGAGACAACATATACCAAAACATTCAGAATGCTTGTCACGTAGGCCTAAATTTGCTATGAACATAATGTCAGTGAACTACACCTCAGGGAAATGGGATATTGAAACTGAGTTCATCAACCTCAATTGGGATATTACAGTTCATATCCTTACACCCTCCATGGAAGACATCCCCTTAATCTCCCACACAGGTGGTGTAGATTTCAACTGGAGTCACCCATTCAGGTAACCCCATTTGAAATCTACACTCCCTGTGTGGGAGATTAAGGTCATGTTTTCCATAGGGGGTGTGTGAATTTGAACTAGAATAGCCCGATTCAAGCTGAAATAAAAGCGGTTGTAGCCCTGGTAAGCAACAACGTGGTCCTATCATGTAGCAATACTTATATGAACCACAAGCTTTATATCTTCTCCATATACCTTCCTGAAGCTCATGGAACATCTGTGTATCTTTAAAATATCCAATTGGAAAGAGGCCATTATTCTATGAAATACATTTGTAGCAGGATTAATCAAAAGCAATAACATAAATGTGTGGAGAGTTTTGTTAGCTGCAATAATGATACCTCACTAGTTTTAAAAGAATTGAATTTGATATTATCAAGATTAATAGAATTGAACGAAAATGGGTGCAATATATCGTCTATCTAGTACTGTGTAAAAAGTTACTCTTATGGGTATCAATCACACAATGTTCTCCCAACACCATGGTCAATGCAGACTTTTACCAATCCATGACACACAATGACCACCGTTGAATGCAGGTGAGTGGACCATCTCATGCTACGCAATTTTACTCTGTGTAATCTGTTTGATGACACCAATCTTTTAAAGAATCATTCAAACCTGGAAGATTCTGAATTCGTTTACAACAAGTGAGATATCAAACTGCAGGTACGGAATCAATTTAATCAGATTAAACAGTATATATCCTCAATCTATCAGGGGTGGGGGTGTGTGTGCATGTGTGTGTCTTGTTTAATTCCTTTCAACATCTTGAGGATGCGCAAGTTTAGTTTAATATCCAGAATGAACCTGAATGAGGAAGCATGGTTCATTGGTTAGAATTCTTGGATCTGGCAGATGAGGTCCCAGGTTTGATTCCCAGCAGAGGAAAACTTGCTGGGTATGACCTGTAAAAAGAAAGCCTGAATTAAATTGGCAACTTCTGTAGCTTAAATTCTGACTTCTGCTTTCCCCATAATGCCATTTAGAGTTGGGCAAATGAACAAAAGAATTCCGACCTTCGGAGGAGACGCTAAGCCATCGGTCCTGAAAATAAAATAGCCATACCTGTACATGTAGCTTGCAGTCAGTTTCAAGAAGAGTAGGGTGTTACCCCTGACTGTCTCAACCTGTCCCTGTGTTCTAATGGGTCCCAATAGAAACAAGCTTCACAAGAGGCTTTTTTGGGTTATCTAGGGTTGTCATACCCAAACAAATCAACTCAAACCAAAAAATCACAATGACATGATGGATCACGCCCCAAATCTAGTATCAAAAAGAGCCTTTCTTTAACATCATGCTCACAGCACATAAAAACACAGATGAACAGAGGGATGAGAGGCTCTGTTTAGCTAGATAACAGCCTAGATCTGCTTTGTGCATCCCCTCAACCAATGCCTCTGGGAGTACAAATATGATAGAGTCTGAGTCTATTCTTAGCTTTCATGTAAATAAAGTAGGATAGTCTTTCATCTGCCGTCTTCAAGCAAGTCTGGTGTCCCTTTTCTACATTACTACAAAATGCAGATGTTTATTTCTGAAACAGGAACCTAAAATAGCTGCTACATGTGATCACTTCCATAGTGAGAAAAATACAAATTACAAACAAACAAAATGACCGAGTTGATAAAAATTTTTTGATGTTTTAATGCAAAGGCTTTCTCTTTTGAGTGCAATTCATTCCTGTCTTTTACATAGCATTGCATTTTGATGTGGCAGCTCTGTCCATTATCAGATAATTCCCAGTCATTTGCATACACATTGCAATGGCAGAGTTTCGTCCTCAAATTCTAACTTTCTCATTTGCCAGTTCCCTCATCCCTGGCATCTTGTTCATCACATCGCTGACCTTATCAGGTCTCTGTAGTTGGAGGAGGCTCTCAGATTCTTTTGTAGAGATGTCTTCGGTTAATGCACTTGTTTAGGCCCGCAGCAGTGCCTTGAACCTTTTATTTTTGCTTCTCTGTGTTATCATTCTCTGGGAAAGGTTATTATATGTAATAATAATAATAATAATAGGCTAATTGTTTTTAAAAATATATTATTTGAAAGTAATTTTTAGACTTAGATATTTAACACCTTTTCTGGAAAATTAGAATTTTAACCAGTGACCTAAAATCATGCCCTTGGATGCCATCCCATTGTGCTCACACTTGCAATGCAAGTTTTTCATCATCCCCAAATTCTACCCATAATTTTGCATTAATCCTAACCGCCTAAGGGCTTTTTGGCGATGGGAAGGGAAAGAAGGAAGGAATAAAGAGAGAAAACAAAGAAAGAAGTTGTATGCTCTGGGTGGGATTCGAACCCGAGACCCCTCGCATGCCAAGCACTGGGTCGGCGACACTTTGCCACGGGTCTTGGGCTTCACTGGCCAGCTGAAACCGTGCCTATATATTACTTAGGGCGATTGCGTCATCATACCACGTGGGATACACGCACAAACAGCGCATATATCAAGTAGTATTTTGTAGTACACAGTCCTGTTAGGGTTAATGTTGACACTGCCACGGGTACAGTTTACTGTGATATTCTTAGAGTATGTCTATTTGCAAAAAACAAATAGTAACATCCTGAGGGGCAGCTATATACTAAATTACACAAGTTAGGTGTATTTTGTACATATAAGTTCTTGTATTAACTGTCATGGGAATACATCAGACATCGGCACACAGGAAATCATATTTTAAGCACCCCTAGATGTGGAGAACTTTCTTTACACAAGCACATTTGTAATTCAAAAATACGTTAAGCATATTTATCTGAAAGGAAATTGTTGTAAACATGCAGTGTATTGTAAAAACAGTCTTAAAATCTACATATTGGCTATTATTTTTTTTATCGTAACATGACTTTTACTATCAAAATGGTTTGGCTCTTTTGGTACTCTTTTTA
The DNA here is from genome assembly GCF_039555335.1 of Amphiura filiformis. Taxonomy (NCBI): domain Eukaryota; kingdom Metazoa; phylum Echinodermata; class Ophiuroidea; order Amphilepidida; family Amphiuridae; genus Amphiura; species Amphiura filiformis. The sequence goes on along the minus strand of NC_092630.1, from coordinate 49,986,196 downwards.
ACATAAGTTGATGGATCAATGTTTTCTCATATACTTAACATTATATTTTAACTATATCGGGTAGGTATAGTGAATGCATCTATATGACATGTTCAACATTTTTCATAATCACATCTATATGGCTTTTGTTCTTTAGATTGTGCCTGTAGCAGCTTATAATTGTGCCTGTAGCAGCTTATAATGCTAAAACAAAAGATTGCAATGTCTGGACAGAAATAGAACAACAAAAAATAAGAATAGAAAAGTGATATTTTATTTGAAATAATAAACCAAGTAAAGACATGTATAAAGATGAGGCAAGCTATATCTATTATTCAAATATTTTCTTCACAAGACAAGTACACATCATTTTGGAAATGGCCCTCTTGTCAATCAAGATCAATTTGTTCCTTTCATGTTATATAATATTCATGTCCATCTTAAGCAAGGTTTTCAGCCATCTTGGCAGGATTCTTGGTTAATTTATAAGTTGCTCATCAGAAAGAAATGCTTTCATTATTTTATAACTCCTGAAGCACCCTCTGCTTCCCGGTACATTCACTCTTGTCCCAGATTTGCACATGGGCTTCTTGTATCATCATTGGAAACCAATGTAGGTTCACCTAAATTCCGTAGTGACACATGTGCGTATTTCGCTAGTCACAGTATATCAAATCATGCACATACAATTAATCGCGCAGAGCGTACAAGCACGTATGAGGGCGGTTTGTCAGCACGCTTGCAGGGCAACCACAAAAAGCATTGACGTCACTACCCTAACATGAGGTGAACCAAAGTTTACCAACCTTATTCCTGGTTTTACATTAAGTTGTAGCAATATACATCTCATGTTGCATGTTTGCATGGAGCTATAGAAATTTTTTTAATTTTCTCATATTCCAAAAAATCAGGACACAGTATGTTAAATCACCCCAGTGAAATGTAATGCCTCATGTTTGGTTTTCTCTTTTGACTGTGCTACAACTGTGTAAATTCCTTAGTGTATTCAAAGTCCAATCACATATGTTGTGTTTTGTAACATATGTGTGGCGGGTCGATGAGACAACCTTAATTACACCCTCGCTATGCTTCGTTAATGATAACACATAGCATGTTCTTCATACCAAGATGGCAACATACCACATATAGATATTAGATAGATTGACCACATGGACAACAGTACAACATAGACAGCATTCTAAGGAGGAGTGATGTCATTTCAACCCGCCCTACTTTCATTCCCAATACACCACAATGATTTCAGCTGATGTACTAAGAATGACATTAAAGGTTCTGTCTGTATCACTTTTACCTCTCACGATCTGAAGTGTCATGGAGGATAGTTAGCAAGATTACATCTTTGTTTTATATACTTGAATAACATTGGCTCTTGACGTTGAATCAAAGGAATTTGTTGCTATTTTTGGTGCAGACTGTCAATTTACTTTTCACTGGTAACAATGAGCTATATCACAAACATGACAAAAGGAACATTTTTATATAAACTAGACAGACTTGTTTTAAAAATAAAATTGTTATATAACTCCAAGGGAGAGCGGAGAGGAAGAGTTAGTGGCCATTCGATGTAACATGTCTTTATTATTTAATCTATTCCTATTCTATTTCATTTTATTTAAAAATAAAATTGTTATAACTCCAAGGGAGAGCGGAGAAACAGCTGTTAACTCTTATTTGCAGGTATTCCCATTCTATTTCCAGTAATGTTTTTTATACATTAGCAGTTAAACATTAGAAGTTAAAACTTCTAACAAATATTTGATGACGTAAAATCGATAATATGTAATGTCAAATATCTGGTGGAAATATATTATCAATTTTATGTCATCAAAATCCTGGAAATAGAATTGGAATAGATTAAATAACTTAGACATGTAACACTGAATATTCTACATCCACTAAAAAGTCTCTAGCAGCCCTTAATAGTGGTAATCTAACAGCAGATATAGATGTATGCTGTGCCACATTTCATGTACTTAACACATTCCCATTCTTTATCACATATTCCATTTCAGCTTTCATAGTTTGAATCACTCTATAAATTGAATAATGGTGAACACATCATCGCTGAGTGAGTGACTGTCTATGACATTCCCCATATCTAGGGCATTTTATCATTCCTATATTTCCACACTACCTAGCCATATGTTCAGCCTGTTTCCTTAAGTGTTGTCTTGTGACAAACACATTTGATCACTGTTCTACATATGCCTACATGCACATTACAGGTAATTTTTTACCTCTTCATATACTCCTTATCATAAAATCTGAACGTCGCACTGCTCAATACATGACTATTCATATAAACGGTGAAGGATTTACACTCTCATTGATAATGTCGCTTTAACATTTTGATATTTCATAAGAAAGGAACAAAATATATTAATTAATTAATTAAAACAATGAGGTCAGTTGACAAAATGAGGTTAGTTGACAAAATAGGCCCTTGTTGAAATAGGTGTGGTATTTGAAACGGTCGTTTTGCAAGCTTGTGTTAAAATTATGTGACATATGCTTGTCCAGACATTATAATGGGGAGCATATATATGTCATGTATATTGATACTTCATGCAGAAAAGAAAAAGCAGAAATACACACCAAAGTTCATCAGTAACATTATGTGAGGTTACTGATCATGGTAGCCAAAGCTGAAGACACTTTACAACACCAGTAAATGTCACTCAGGGATGCAAACCTGGTCAGCCTGCATAGACCTTGCCAGCCAAAAGAGACAAGAAAATGAATACAAGGCACTCAAGTCTAATTATACCTTGGGCACTGATTCAGCCTAAGTGCTTGACCAGCACTTGATGTACACATTCATAATCAATCACAAAACGAGAGAGGCAGCATGGACAGGCAGACAGGTCTATAGAGACAAGGCACACAGAAAGACAGTGAGAGAGAAACAAGGGGATTAGAGACAGTTCTTGTTTTGTTAATATCTTAACCAAATACATCAAGTATTTCAATATCCTCATATAAAACATTCCAAATCTCTACAACTTCAGTACACCAGTCAACAATAATGTACTAACAATACTTTATAATAATGCTAATTGATTTGTTTATTTCTTATAAGTACCTCACCAGCCACCAAGCATGAAGTAAACATCAAGTGATCCATGTTATTGATACGAAACATCACGTACCAGCCTCCTGTACGCAAGTATGTATTCATTGCCTTCTTTACCATTTAAACTCATCAGCAATGCCAAGAGAGCCAACAATGATGTAGTTAACCTTTACAATAATGCCAATTGATTTGTTTATTTCTTATAAGTACCTCACCAGCCACCAAGCATGAAGCAAACATCAAATGATCCGTGTTATTGATACGAAACATCACGTACCAGCCTCCTGTACATATCTCTTGCCTTTTTTACCATTTAAACTCATCAGCAATGCCAAAAATAGCTGGAGAGCATAAAATCATTGACTTGATGTTTTCGATTGTGCTATGTAGATCCCATGAGGACAGCTCAGGCAACTCCAAACAAAAACAAATCTTGACTATCATCTGAAAACCCAACCTTCAGACAAAGTATATTTCATATCAAGACTTATCTGTCCTTTGGACATCAAAATTACTATTTGCCTTTAAATTTAAGTTACAAGCACAAACTATGGCTAAAGCACTGGCTATTCCTGCAGGACATAAACCAACTGACTGAAAGCAAACAAGATGAGAAAAAATCCTACAAGTACATTCAAGTTCAGTGACTGGAAGTTGGCAGATAGAAAAAAATATCCAATTGCACAAAGGAAATTGACTAACACGATAAACCTATTCATCACCATGATATGATTGCATTCATACAATCAATATATCTTGAATTCAACTTTTAATTAATACCATCACATTATACCACTGTACTTCAATTGTTGGTAGTGTCCAAATTTTTACATAATTTATCAAATAACATCTCTATATGTGACACAATAAAGAAATAAGAGTCTGATGTTGCTAATACTAATTTTGAGTTATTGGCGGAGGTACTTCATTTCTTTTGCTTTTTTACTGTTTTTAGCAACAGAGCAATAATTGCTTATAACTTTGTAACAAGAAGTTCAATTTTTATGTGAAGCTAATAATATATTTGAGGTAAACAATTTAAGATTGAGTTGATCATGTGACATATCAGGCAAATCCAGTTGTAATTCATACACCACCTATGTAAGACATGACCTGATGACCTTAATCTCCCAGACAGGGGAGTGTATGTTTCAAATGGAGTCCCATATTCAGTTAACCCCATTTGACATTCACACACTGTGTGTGGAAGATTAAGGTTACTTCCATATGGGGGGGGGGGGGTATGGATTTTAACTGGAATAGCCCTTTTCAAAGTCAGAGGAGAACAGCAAACTTGAGGGTGAGTCAACATGAATCCGTTTTGACTTCCGACGGCACAAAGCTGTTTTTGTTGAAATCTCACTTTAATATCAGAGTTAGTATTTTATGAATGCACTTCGGTCTTAGGAGCACTACAACTATATTCATCTAACATGGGTTATATTCTGGGCATTTATAAAACGCAACTATAACATAAAATTGGATCATAACCTGGTCACTAGAGACTACGTGCAGAATGTGTAAATAGCAGTAAACATGCGAGCCCAACGGTTATATAGCCCTTGTAACAAATGACGTCATTTTATATGCCCGTACATCTAGTAAGAGACCCTTGAGATGTACACTGTTTGCTACATCAATCCATACAATCAGTAAGTATGTTTGGTTGTAACAGGGTGATATAGGCTACTTTGTCTGACTGTACCATCACTCAGGAACAAATACTGCAAGCAAACCCCCTAAATCGCGATGTAAAAACGTCAGCTAAATTGATGGCCATGTTTACTCAACTAGAGCTGTATTTTAGTACTGGATGCTATGTCCAGGTGGTACGTGCCATTTACTTTTACATTCTAGTACATGTATATTTTTAAAATCAACTAATTTTGAAGATTTTTTCAAAACAATAAGAAAATTGTTGTAACCACTTTTGTATTTAAAAATACCTGCATGTGATATATCCACAGAATTAAAGAAAGGGAATTGAGACTCGACTGCCATCTTGATACAGGCATGGAGCAAAAATTGGGGGTAATCGGTTTCCTTCAAAATGCACTTGAGGTATTTGTTGTCATGCAAACGCGACATGGATGATGGACGCATTTGAGAGATGCACTTGATGCGACCTGAGTACCAAGACGCTTCAGATGAGACGCAGAATTGTTTTCCTTCGTCTATGCGCACCGTCGGCAAGGACCTGAATACCCCCAATTTTCTCCCTATAGCTGACGGCACGATTGTATGTGGCGGTATATGGACTAACACAAAGTCAAATCAGACCATGCATGGTTTGCACACCTGTTAGCAACCCATTGACTTTGTGTTGTGATCATTTTGGTCATGGTTTTCAACACAGATAGCATAAACCAGTTGACCTGATGGCGTTGACGTCACACTACAACAGCGAATCGCAATAATAAGTCGGCAACTGAAATATATCCATCAGAGCTGTTCACACAGCACACCATCAATATTTTCATATAACTTGTATAAGCAGATCGAACCATGTCCTACATTTTATCATTCTGATGTACTGCTTTCCACACTACTTTGTGGCCATGGAGTGCTTGTTTTTCTATCTTGGCCTATGGAACCTTTTCTGAGAGCAATGCCATGCTAATCTTACCTTCCATTTTGTCTTTGCGAAGGTCTTCTTGATCTGTGTACTGACGGATTCGTGGATATTCTTTGTTAATGCTTCATTGCCTGATATCCTGTAAAAGAAAAAGAATGACTATGAAAACTTTCATGTATAAATGTGTGATTTACACAAACATAGCATCCCATTTTATAGCACCTTATTTTCAAATTATCAAAATATGGCCCCATATTGAAATTAGGCATAGCTAACCTGCTCTTACTTCACAATATTATCTAATTTACATGAACATTAACTAATCTTTCCATTTCAGTTGTTGTAATTGGGCAATATCTTTTGGGTGTTGGTTTGAATCGTGAAGTAGAACAAATTCTTATAATAGAGATGGAGGGCGAGATGGCCGAGTGGTTAAGGCATTGCGCTGCCGTTCAGGAGATACGATCGATGAGAATTCGAGCCTTGGCTTGCCTTAGGTGAAAATTCTCTTCCCTCCCAAAAAGTTCCTATATATGGTCGGGAATCCTTCAATTAAGTTCAGTTACATCACAAAATTTAATTGTAGAATTTCTTCTCACCCCTATACACTGCTTAGCACATGCAGATAAAGGTAGTGTATGTGCAACGTCCGTGATTCGGAAGTCACATAAAGCCGTTGGTCCCGTGTACAGGAAGAGTCAAACCCTGTGAACGTTAAGTGTCAGAGCTATTCGAAAAGAGAAGGGTGACCATCCCTGGTTCTGATATCTGCAATCAATCCTAGGTTCCAGGATCATGCATAGGTAATCTGTGCACGTTAAGCCCATGCGAGGTATGCACGTATATATAGGAAGAAGATGAATAATAATGTAATCAAATGTCACGCTAAAATGAACCATAATGACACCAACCTTTGACTGTTGGTGCAAAGGACCTTTGGTACACATCAATCAATTTTCAAACTGTTTTCACCCAAGAAAACTCGTCCCAGTACAGTATAAATGCATATTCAATCAACACAACACTGTGTCAACACTGAGCAAACATGCACTGAAGTTGGTTAACATCAGTATATTTGTATGCAAATACTCCCATGCTAAATTAACGTAAAACCTAATTTATGTATAACCCCATTTACATCATTTTCATTTCTAACTCTAACCATCATGCATATTACATACTACACCTGTATCCTTAAGAGTTCTTAAAGCAGAAAGAGAGCAAGCTCCCTGTCATAGTAAGTTTACACAGGGCTACTTGGTGTGGATATTACATCCATTAAGGACAGCGGCAAAGATTACTTACTGACCACAGTACTGTGGAAATATGTCACAACCAATCTTTCCCACTATAATTTTCTACCTCAAGGAAAAGGGGTCAATTTATATATTTTGTTATATGTCAACTGCTGATAGCAAGTCCAGACACCGGGCATTAATCCTAGCATGTAAGTCGCATACTGGCCAATAATAAGAGCAAATTAGGGCATGCAAACTGTATATGCTTCAGGGTATAGCAGATCAAGACTATATGGCAGATTTGCAGCATGTCCTATTTATATCTTTAACAGAGATGATACATTGCATCGGCACATCTCTTCTATTACATGGGATCAACATGAACCCTGGAAATAGGTTGACTTTTTGATCAGATGAGATAGTTAGTCTGATGGAGACACAAAACATTAAACTAATGTACCAGTAGCAATTAGTAAACTAATGTAAAGCACTAACAATTCACATGCATTTGTATTTTGCATGGATTCAGTTCACACAATTGTTACTATACTTGGTTCAACAAGTAAGACTGCTGTACTATGATCAGCTCATAATAGGCGAGATTTATTCAGTTTATGTTACTGCGCGAGTTAATAAAGTCCAAACTTACGCTTGCGTAAATTCATAAAAGTGCGCATCAGTCACGCAATATGCAAAGCGCAGTTCGTGTAGGTGTTGCGCCCAGCTGTGTGCATGCTATTCTATATCAATCCAAGATGTTGTTTGTCCCACCAGATTGATACAGAATAACATAGGCACACCACATACACACACATTATACAAAATGTGCCTTGTATATAATGTAACTGATAACACCTTCACATGAGTTTAGATTTGATTTGATGTGCTCATTGTACAACCATATGATTTTATGTCAACAATATTTCAGTATATTGATTATAACTACACAACAGAAAGTTTAAATCTATAACATGTCTTGCCACTGTAGTCCTCTTGGCGTCCTTGAGGCAGTGATGTCAGTACTTTGTCACAGTGAGTTCACACATAAACACACATAAACCCTAACCATATTCCTAAACATAGCCTTGACTCTATTCCCAACTCTGACCCTATAATTTGGTTTACCTCAAGTTCGGTAGTGACATACCTGCGTATTTAGCTCGCTGCAGTATCCAATCACACATGTAAAGTTACACACACACGTACAGGGGCGGCTTGTAGGCATGCTTGCGGCGCAACCGTGACGTCACTACCGAACTTGAGGTGAACCAACTTATACTCTAACCCTAACACTAACCCATATCATAATGCTAACCCTAATCCTAACCTATAATGCCCTAAACCCTAAGCTTTAACCATTTTCAGACTAATGACCCTTCGGACTGATTGCATCTCCATAATTATAGTCTCCTGCATGCATGTAACTATGTTGATCACTAAGCTACAGACTAGACTGTCCATCCACTGAGAGGAAACTTGAAGAGCTTCCATACATACTTGGAGGAGGTCTGGCAGATGATAAAGTACTTACCATGGATGTTGTATTGCCTCTTGACATGTATATCTTGTGTTTGGGTTGACATCCATCAAATGTGAGATGAAATCTTTGGCTGAAAAAAAACACAAGCAAAACCATTCAAAATGTTAGTATAAATTTGACCTGGAGTTTTAATAGCAATCCCATTGCAAGATGATGACGTACAAGCAAATTCCTCCAATTACATGCTAACAAATCTCACCACAACCTGCAATACATCAGAAGTACATGCTGTTGGATAGAGCATTAATGGATGTAAAAACATTTTAGTTGTGAATTCATAAAAATATGAAAGGGTTACAATACAATTCTTTATTAAATTGGATTTGGATGGAACAATACCCTGATATGCAAAGAAAAATGAAGGTCTCAAAATGCAGGTTTAATAATGATCACACTTGTAATGAAAAAGTTCAAGCGTAAGTAAACTCCTTGTTCCCATTTGGAACAATAGCGTTATCACGTTCATATCATATTACATCTATAATAAAAATTTGAACATCGTAACCTCCTTGAGCAACTAGCATTGAAGTAGTTATTGAAACCAGCTAAAAACTTCCATTCTCAACCCCTCAAGTCTTGAACAGCAATCCAAACAAGGATAAGAAAAGACGGATATCAGGAGATAGGGAATGCAAGATGAGATGTATGCTTTTCTACCAAGTAGGCTTCACATTGCAGCAGCAGCAGCTTAACTCCCTGAGCACTACCTGCCGATCTAACATTGCCACTGATTGGTCAATTACATGATATCTTCAATTTAATCACCAATCAGAATGGAGCTTTGCAAATAATCCACCCTAATTTTTTTGCATGGCAACATCGTTATTCTAACGATGTTGCTGATTGTGCCAACTGATAACGAAAACTTCTTTTTGGCCAATCGGCAGGTAGTTCTCATGGGGTTAAACATGCAAATCAACCTTGCCATCTTCAAAGGCTTTGTCTGTCACACTCTATGGGTATAAGGCACATTGACAGTTATTTTAGCAGTGATGCCACTGGGATTTTTTCTGGAATCTGAAAACAATAATCATGTCAAGAGACCGAAAGTGGGCACAAATATTTCAAAAAGATCTTAATCACCAGTCACCACCATAATGGTGAGTTCAGATGCAAAAATATGATATACAGCATTTTAAACATTTTGAGATACAACCAACATGTGCCCTATTATACTGGCCTTAAATTGATTCATAATAAAATGAATATTAAATCTGTTCATTTCGACTTAATTTTTTTTTCAATAGCAACAGTAAATTGAGTAGTAAAAAAGTAGTACATATTTTTTCTTATGCAGCTGGGGCACTAATTATGTTCTGTTATCCTGCCGTTTCTGCTTCTTTATACTGTCAGCATTTGCATTTGCTCTAGCACTCTCATGCTTTCATAAATTTCAACCAAACTTGCTCTTAAGCATCACTGCCTGTGACTAAACATGTCACATGCCAATTGTGGGTCAAAGGTCACACAGGTGTCATAGGGGTCAAAAATGTGATGTGCAGCTCAAAATGCCTCTTCTCACACGAATTGTGTAGGACAGTGACACTACTAGCACACATGCATTGTTATAAAATATTGTCAGATTTAGGGTCAAAGGTCATTGAGGGTCATTTCCGCTCTGAAACAAATACCTTCAAAATGCTTCAGCTGCAACAAATAACATACCGTAAAAACTCGTTAGTTAGCATATGTGCTTACTATCGAGCACTTTTGAAAACATGAAATTGTTCAAAAGTATTGCGCTTTACCAACTGAGCTAATGGGGATGAGACACACATTTGCAGGTTTACTTGTTTGTATATAACTATGCGTATCGATGATTTGCTCAAAACCCTTTACACTTTTGTAGATGGGGCTCTTCATGTTTGCATGTTTTGAAAGTGCTCGATAGTAAGCACATATGCTAACTATCAAGTTTTTACGGTAGCAGACTAGCACACATGCATTGACATTACAGTGGCTTTGGGGTGTTCATAGATTTGGGGTCAAAGGTCACTAAGGTTCACTTCCGATCTGAAATGAAATAGGCTACCTTCAAAATGCGTCTTCGGTCACAAATAACATAGCACAGCGATGCAGCTTGATGCATTATGCATTGCTATTCAGAATCCGTGTCTGGTGTTTTGGGCCACAGGTGACACAGGTGACACAAATGACATGGCTGTGTTTGTGTTATGTGACCATAGTGTTTCTCATTATTATTTTCTTCATATTTGACACTTTAAATGTGCCCATTTAAATTTGCCAATATCTCATATTAAAAAAATGTATACATTTATATATCAGTTCTTGCATCTTAACTCTTTACATATTGCTGACCAGGCCATGTTGGTGTTTGAAATAAATGTATAAGCTTAAATTATAACTGTATAGTTTTATACACAAACTATTATGACTATTTACTTACTACGTATTTACAAACTTTCAATCAAATCATTTAGTACACTCTTATTTTCATAGGATTTAAAATAAATCCAACAGGGCTATATGCAATGGCCACTTCAAATATGGCTTCAAATTAAAATCTGAAAAATTCACTTCAAATCTAAAGATCTGAATTTGAAATATTTTCGATTTAAATTTAAATCCACATTATTGCTCCCAACTTAAAAACTTTGGAAATTTCATTTAAATCCTGTGAACGGAAAGCCATATAGACTATACAGCAATATATCTATTGCCACTGTATTAAACAGAGGTGTGATTGCACTAAACAAAAAATCATTAAAAAGTTTATAAAAACAATCCTGAAATGCCATTTTTCTATACTTTTGCACAAGAAATCCTGAAATCAGGAAAAATCCAAGGAAATCACACCCCTAGTTTAATGTTGCATACAATCTTTACATACTAAAGTTGCGAATAGCATTGGTAATGTTAACAATCAGTAATAGACATAACAGATCTGAGACAAAATATATCAGAATGACCTGTGAATTACAATTCCCAATCATCATCATTATATTGTACAGTTAAATCAAAAGAATATAAATATGGTAAAATAAATTTCTTTTGAACAAAACCAGGTTTCGCCTACCATGGTCGATAGGCATCATCTGACAGAATAATGTCAGTTGATCCAACCATCTATCAACCATGATAGGCAAAACTGTCAATGGTGAGTAAAATATTCTGTTTTGTTCAAAAGAAATTTATTTTACAGTATATCTACAAACATTGATGAATCTATTTAGTGAATATAAATACACAATCAAAATAATTTAGAATTGAATCTTATCTTTTCTTTCCCACTCTTATTCACAGATAAACATCAAGATTCAGTAGCAGAATATTTCATGTTTGAACAGATCTTGTTTCATCCTCTGGGCACCATGTAATTTATTTCTTCAGCTAGAACTTATGACGTACACCAACCCCTGAAACCAGAGTCTAATTTTCCCTGTGCTCATTTTGAAAGCTGTAGCTTTACTCAATGGCTCCTAGGGGTATTTGGTTCCATCTTCATGAATATATCATTTGCAACCAGTTTTTGTGAGACGAATACCATTCATAGGTAAATTTTCATCTACTTAGAAATTAACTTATATTAGCCAACTTCTACACATATTATTTGATAGCATATCTATAATATAATATTTATACAATGTATAGAAGTTATCATGTATATACATTTTTGGAAATGATATTATCAGAAAAAGTTGTAAAGCAAGTAAGGTAACTGGAGAAAGGTTGAGTAAGCAACCATAATGTGTACTTCCATATTTCTTACAGATATGCTGTCTACAGTAGATAGCTATATGTTATGTCACTAACTGATGTAATCATGATGGTAATGGAGCTTGAAGAAACCATGCAACGATGTGATTTGTGGATTCAGTAATTACTTGCCAAATTGATATGCATTACTGTTATGTTTTACTACATGTTGTGTACAGAACATTATACATGTATATACTGTAACTGTACATAGCACAACATGTTCTGTTTTGTTCATATATTTCCCAATGCTTCCTACAAAACCAAGTGTGTGATTTTTGGGATATGGATCACAATATATCCAGTGAAAAGCTTTTCAAATATAGACAGTATTGTGCTATCTACTGTAGATAGCACAAAAATCATGTGGTAAGCTATCTACAGTAGTTAGCTGCATAGATAGACATGGCATTGACAAAATTAATACATATATTGCAATAATAAATTCAGTCATCTAGGGAATTATTAAAATAAATTTCCTGGTGTTTTGTTTACTGCATGTTGATAGCCTCATGAATGGTAAATATAGTCTAACTTATAATGTCTACAACATAGATAGATTCATAAATGATTAAACATACATTGCACTATACCAACTATATGACATACAAAATCAAATAGCTTTCACATTCGAGCATCGCATAGTGCAGAATATGCTTTGAACAGGAATGCAGTTTACACATGTCCCAGTCTTACAACATTAGCTAGCTGATTTAACCTTCAATAAGCAACTCCGCAAGTGATTCCATACCGTAAAGTTATTTGATTTTTTTCATATATATCACATGTCTGCAATAAGGATATAATCACAGGAGCAATGAGAATTTCAAACCATGTGATATGTTCAATGTGGATGATACTCTATCCTCCCCTATGTAATGTCACACTGTACCTGTGTTATTCCAATGAACATATCACAGGTTACATAAACAGGTTAAAAATAGACTTGTGTCCCTACACATGGATCATTGATCACCTGGTTGGATCAATGATTGGCACGTACCACACACCTACACATCCCTCTTGGAAAGAAATGATATGATAATCAGATATCAAAATAAGACAAAACTAGAACTATGGTAAGAAATAATTAAAGTCGGACAAAATTTTAGCTTAGGCTGTGCACATTCTCTGTTATTTTGATAGATCATAAATCTTAATAATTTGTGATTGATGGGTGAAAGCTTAAAAGGACATTTGTTCCATTGAAAGCCACACCACTTTCTTCAAAATTTGGTATTAATGTGACCCCACATAGGCCTATGTATGTACATCTAAAAAAGGGTGCAGTGATTTATAGTATGCTATGCACAGGCACAACACTTAGACGTTGACACACAAGCATCAGCACACTTTACAAAAAAACATGGTAGTTACTTTGTCAGAACTTTTCAATCCTAGACACACATACCATCCATTATTATAGTTTGTGGAAGTACTGATGAAATGTTGCAGGGATTCCAACATTTTTAGCAAAACTTGTTCATTGTTATCGTCTTAAAATGTTGTTGCAACTGGGGCTTTGCATTCTATATTAAAAATCAGGAATACGGCATATTATTATATCAACTCCAAAAGAAATTCAGTTGACTACCTCAAGAAAGTCTCTAAAACATTACTTCAAATTCACATTTCAAATGTGTTAAATCTAGAAAAAGATTTGTGCCCGAAAGACAAATGCTGTTATTCTTATATATTTAATGGAGCTTAGTTATATAAATATCTTTCAGGCCAAACTATACACAATATGCTACAGAACTAGTTAATAACAGTAGTAGTGATGGAATATACAGGATACAGCTTGCTGCTTGCAGTATAAAAGATAATAAATTGAATTTAGTTAACTGTAGGATCTCAAATCAGATTAACGCCTGGCTAAAACATCCCCAGGTATGGCTGGAGAAATCAGAACAATGGTACAGCAAACGTTCAACTCAAACCAATCCAAATTGCTATCAATATAGTCTGTTATGAATGAGAGTATATTCCATGCTTGTCAGGAAATGACATACAAGGGGGTGGCGGACGATTTGGAAAATCATTCAGTTGAACCCCCCCTCTCACCAGAGTTTCTTTACCAGGGCAAATACATGTACTACAAGCATTTTGCAACTTGAATGCCAATAAGGGTTAATTTTGGTCCGAAACAGGCCTAGAGGGAAGATACACACCGCAAAGTACTGGTCAATTTGTCGTGTTATTTTGCTAGGAGGCAACTTCCTCACGGATCATACACCAATGGTGTTTGGATGAAAACACAAATTTGAGGATTGGATTATGTTTGATATATCTTGTGTACTTGCAGATTGAATTCAAGTCACATCATTAGATTTACAGAAATGCAGTGGCTTCCTTGGTCAATCCCATGAAAGAGTTGATGTCTTTTACATCTAACCGATGATGCACAATAGGTTAAAGGACCTTGATATTTCCACACTTTATTATGTCCCTTAGTTCTATGTCCCTATAAGAGTTAAAGAACTTCATCACTTGCATCATACATGACTGAACTATGTCATTTCACATCTTACAATCTCAACATTATGCAAATTATATGGTAAACAACCAACCATGATTGGGCATTATACAGCACAGATCTTTCACTACTTTCATTTGGGATGTGCATTTTCAACTCATTACCAGCAAAATACATTCAATCTAAGCAGCTTTTTCTACAATTCTCAAAATGCCTGCTCCCATGTCACATAAAAGTGTTAATTTGAACCACCTATCTTAATTTCAGAAGCATTTAAATTTGGTAAATTTCACAGAATGCTTCAATTCCAAAAGGAAATGCCTCAAACATATTTATCAAGAGGGGTCATAAAATAGTATACTTACGCAATTCTAGAAAATAAATTGCTGCAGAATATGAAACTTTTTTGTACAAAAAAATGATGTTAAAAATATTACAGTATTGTTGCTGATATTTTTGCCACACTGTGAAAAGCCTCAACAGCTAGTGATCAATACTTGAGCAAGCATTTCATAACAATCGCTCTGTGATTTTCCCTAGAGCTGTGTAAAGCTCAACTATGTTTTCACCTGTATCATTTCTCTATTTTCCTGACTGACTGAATGACGAGTTAAGGCGACACTAGCCAGTATAACCTTGTTTTGTTAGCCTTTTGCAATTTTTGATTATGAGATTCAACTTTTTTTTGACAGAAAACACCAAACTTATCTATGGAAAATATATCTGAAAACTACCAATTAAGAAAAACACCATCACATACATACTATATAAGTTCAAAATTGCTGTTTAAGTGTTAAAAAAAGGTTTGACCTATATCTGATTTGAAAAGTTGCAGTCTGGAGTTGCTAAAAGCCTGTCCATCACCTATCAATATCCTTATTGAGTCTTACATGAGTTATATCATCAGGTTATTCTAAACCATCATGAATCAACAACCTTACACAACATATGCAGGATGAAGCTTAAATAACAGTTCGTGAGCATCTGTTACATTTTATCTACCTGATGTGTAAATTATGCAGTATCCATCAAAAACATACCAAATAACAAAAGCTTATTCAGGATATCCTGTATAAGCCTAAGCCTCTTCTTATGTGTATAGAATATTCTGCTGATTTACCATGTACAGTCTCGCCACATATTTAGGGATGTCACAACACCTTGAATACTTAAGAATATATCCAATGGTATATCTGAGAAATCATCTCTTGCAATTGGAAATTATCTAACTAACTCCATGCTAAAATTCCATTCAGCTTATTTCCATTCTACCAAACACATCATATCTGATACAAACTCATGACCGCTTTGAATGAGTATCACTTTACATGGCTTTTTTTGTGTCCTATTAAGACATGCATGTAAACGCTTTGTCACTTCGGAAAGCTTAATCGTTCTCATTTATCATTAATTGTTGCATCCACACTCCAGAGATAAGCACTACTTACCAAGTTCAACCTACATAGTATTCTACTCATGGTTAGATCAATGTTAAGGATTTATCAATTGAATAGCCTTGAAGAACTACAATACTGACTGGAAGACATGAAAATGTCAAGCTATAATAGATAATAGCCTTTAACATTTCAACAGCTCAAAGTAATGTCTACCGGTACACTCAAGTATTGCTAAATCTCGGCATGATCGTTTTTCATATCTTAAAAGTATGTCAGTCAAAAATCTTGTGTACCCTAGTTAGACGGCTAATGAACTCACATGAATGTTAAATTGTTCTGTTAAGTTCACATGCATTGAACTATGACTACCATATTAATTAACAACTCCAAGATGATATCGACTAAATGAAATCAATTTTGGATTTATATGGCGCATTTTTCCAGAGGTTTCAAAGCACTGTAATTTTGTTGCCACTGGTGAATCATCAAAATCAGATTGCATCAACTAGGCCAGTAGCAGCCGAATCTGATGCAAACCTATCCGCACTTAGATTGTAACATCCACCAATTATCTGTGCAGCTATTCAAGTTCCATTGGGTGAAGGAAGTTTTTGATAACCAAACAACTAATCACAGATTTTGACTACATATGAAAAGATTTAGAATTCCAAGAAATTTATGTAAAAAAAAAACCAACATTGTCCATAATACCTGCAAGTTTGTTAGGAGTTTTTAAGAAACTTTCCATACAGTGAAATTGAGCTAACCGGAAGCCTCAGCACAAATCCAGTGAGATTATATTAAGTACAGAGCAAATCCTGCCCAAGACAAACCTTCAAGGCAAATCTTGTTTGGTGTCATCTCGATTCGTCAGATTCTAGGAAGCACCGAGTTTCTCTTGCATTATATGTCTTTGGCGTGCATGGATTTGAATAACAACCACATGTGAATGACGTGGGGTTGAGGGTTAGAATACACAAGATGCTCGTTCAATAGTTGTGATGCACTTGAACTATACAAAGGCGCCAGACTGACTGATGAAATTGTAGTGCAATCAACTCGTCAGTTGAGTTGAAATTTGTTTATCTAAAATCTTCAATATGTCCTATACTTGATGACATCAAATATAATATGTGCACTTCATACCAGCAACAAAAAGATAAGCGTATTATATTTGAAAAATATGTGCCTACTTGTTTGAATGATATGCTGAACTAGTGATGAATGTTTATTTAGTACATGTTAAAAGTAAATTTTGCATTTCAATTTGAACATCTGTTGAGAGAGCTCTGAAGAGTCTAAGTCTAAATAAACACCTTGAGGCTACAAAATTTCCAGCTGTGGACGTAGAATAAAAAAAGGGAAATAAAAATAGTTTTCTATCAAATCAGTACATGATGCACATATACATATGCATATGAACACGCATCGACACCCAGTATTATACACATGCACATGAACACACAAACCTTCAAACTCACCCCTACTCACACAAAAAAAAATAAACAAAACAGTGAAAAAAAACCTCTCAGACTCTCTGTCACAAACACACCCCAATACAAAACACACCCAAAAAAACATAGCCAGCAATACCAGAAAAACAAAATGCAAAGCAGGCCCGTAGCCAGGGGGGGTTCGAGGGGTTCGATCGCACCCCCTAAAATTTTCACACAAAAAGGAGAACATGAGAAATGTGGGCTAAATTGCCATTTTAGCATAAAATTGTTATTTTTACAAGCTTATGCCATGCATTTGTCCTGCTAATTTTAGGATCAGTATGTATGTGGAAAATAAATGATGACTTATAATGCAATAAATATAGCAGAGTAAATTGGCTCTGTGTCTCATCTAGATTTGAAGATTTATTAAAAAACGATGACCGAGAAAGCTTAGTTCAGAGATGAAGGAAGTGATATCTAGGCCTAACATATGAAACTAAGAAAATAATTGATATTATTTGTGATGAAATAACGCACCTGATTTGCAACTTTTTCTTGTTTTAACCGCGCTAATTTGCCTATTTGCTATAGTATATTGAACCCATATATTCCTGATAATAATGTAAAAATAATGCACCAAATGCCTTCAATTGGGACTTTATATTTCAAAATTCGTCAAATTATGAGGGGGCACATCCCCTCACCCCCTCTTGCGCCTGATAGGCAACTTTTTCTTGTTTTAAACGCTAGCTAATTTGCCTCTGCTATAATATATTGATCTTATATATTCCTGATAATGTAAAAATGGTGCACCAAATGCCTTCATTTCAAGGGGACTACATTTTCAAAATTATTCAAAGTCTCAGGGGAATATCCCCCTCAGACACCCCTGTGCCTGATTTGCAACTTTTTCTTGTTTAACCACGCTTCAATTTCTGAGGGGCACATCCCCTCAGACACCCCCTGCGCCTGATTTGCAACTTTTTCTTGTTTTAACCACACTAATTTGCCTCTTTGCTACAATATATTGAACCCATATATTCCTGATAATAATGTAAAAATGGTGCACCAAATGCCTTCAATTGGGACTTCGTTTTTCAAAATTCTTCAATTTCTGAGGGGGGCATATCCCCCCTCAGACACCCCCCTGCGCCGCGCACTTGCGCGGCGCCATGGCCGCTATGCGCCATTACTTCCATCATTTAATAATAATTAGGCCTACCATAAATCTGAAAAACGAACCCCCTAACTCAGAGGGCTGGCTATGGGCCTGCAAAGATGAACCCCAGATGAACAAGAAAACATCTCTCTTGCCCTCTTGCCATACACAAAACAACCTCAAGTCATTCAAATCAACAAAATAATACTAAAAGATTAAAAACTGTGATGCCAACCATATCCATATATATATATTCCCAAAACTCAAACATAAAATTGCGGTTAAGAGATGCATATCATTACCATACCCTGCTGAAACAGATTACTGGAGCAAAAAAGTAAAAGTTTTATAATATTTTTATCTATTTACTCGAACCACCCACCAGTTTTACTTAGTGAGAAGGATGTTGAGCATCAGTACACATTATGTCTATGGGGTAAAACCTAAACCCAAGTGGAGCCTGTGGGTGTATGGAGTAAATACATAACAACTTTGTTGACAACCAGCATCATAATTATTCAGCTACACAATCCAAAAGTAGTTCAGTTCAATTTTAAGAAGGTATGCCTTTAGCAGGAAGGATTGATGATGATGATAAAATACACCTAAGTTGATCTACTCATAATATTAATACAAACATTAAGGCATGATATTTCATGGCAGATTTCATGTAACAGATATGGATGACAAACTAGCAACATATCCTGATAATCATCTACCCAGCGATGAACATTCAGTAATGCCATGTAAGACAACACTAATTATAGTTCTTAATCACACTATGAAATGTAGACACATTTGCTACTCTTAAATAACATATTCACTATGCAAATAGAAAAGATATTGATTCTTATCATGCAATACAACTAATCTGCTCTTTTTGAGCATAGCGTCTTTCTCAAGCACAATGCTGATATTTTTCCAAAGAATAAGGTTGATTGTTCCCATTTAATTTCCACTGGTAAATATTGCATACTTCCTGTACTGCAAATGGGCCAATCTTCTTGGACTACTCAGTAACTTCTGCTCACCATGCTGTCCTATTCACAGCAAATATTGTGCCTATATCACAGACAATGGGGAAATCTACAGGGGACAGGGGAAAGGCAATCCGCATTAATGTCTTTCAATGTGTACTTTTATGGCCTGCATCTGAACAGGTGTTCTGAGATACTGTACTGTACAGAGAACGCTCTCCGCGCAAAATCTTGTAATGCAACTCTAAAGGTGCACTATGGTTTTGTGTTGCATGACGTACATGTGCATGCTACAACTGTTCTCATAATGTTGCACCACTCACACTGTTATTGCATGAAATTGGCACCATTAATCAAGTCCACATTGAAATGGATCAAAACCACATTAATGCAGATTAAATATCTCATGCAGATTCCCTCATTATTACCTCCTGAAATATAAAGTGGTGGGGAAGTAAAAAAACAAAAGTGATGAGTTACATCTTTACAATATATATCATGAGTATATATGGTCTACTTTTAGGATAAATTACATGGCAGACATAATTACTGCCACATTTAGTAGGACTTCTTATAAAGCTGTTTATTTTTTTCTACTATTATTGCCCACTTCAAAAATTCTGCACATGATATCCATAGTAACATATCCTGATAATCATCTACCCACAATAAATGCTGTGTAAGACCAGACTAATTTTATTTCTTAATGACACACTTGCTCCTCTTATGAATACATCTTCATTATGCAAGCGGAAAAGCTATATTTTCTTATCATGCAAAGCAACTCATCTGCTCTATTTGAGCATAGCATCTTTCTCGTGCACAAGGCTCATATTTTCCCAAAGAATAAGGTTGATTGTTCCCATTTAATTTCCACTGGTAAACATTGCATATTTCCTGTACTGCAAGTGGTCCAATCTTCTTGGACAGTACTGCTGCTCGCCATGTTGTCCTATTCACAGCAAACATAGTGCCTATATCACAGACAATGGGGAAATCTACAGGGGACAGGGGAGAGGCAATCCGCATGAATGTGTACTTTTATGGCCTGCAATGCATCTGAACAGGTGTACTGACATACTATACTGCACGGAGAACGCTTACAATCAACACTCTCAGTGCAACAATTACTACATCTTGTAATAAAGGCGCGCTATAGTTATGTGTTGCATTACGTGAATGTGCACGCTACAACTCATAATGTTGCAACACTCACACTGAAATTTGCACCATGTAGCTAAGTCTACATTGAGTTGGATCTCAATTGGATTACATTGATACGGATTTCATATCCCATGTAGATTCTCTCATCATTACCTCCTGAAATATAAAGTGGTGGGGAAGTAAAAAACAAAATGATGTGAGTTATACATCATGTAGTATACGGTCTACTGTCAGGATAAATTACATGGCAAACATATATTACTCACCATATTTGGTAGGACTTCGTAAGAGGCTGTTTAATTTTACTACTATTATTACCCATTTCAAACATTCTGCACAAGACATCCATGTCGAAAAAGAATCCTTTGAAGATGTTTTTAACAACTCACTCACTCCAGAAACAATCAAACAAACACATAGTTCGTCAACCCTATTCTCTCTCAGTTAGACATACTGCTAAAGTTTAACATAACTATACTGCTACACAAACTAAAGCAAAAGAAAGTAAGGGGTACTGAGAAAGCATACGTAATATACATCTTCTTGTCATGAAAAAGTGTCTATACTCCTCATTGACTTGTCTCCTCCATAAGTTAGTGCAAATCACCATGAACAGTTTGCCTTGACAGCAGCCAACAACACTATAGTCGATATTAAAGCACATCCATTTCCTGACAAATGTTATTTCCTGATGTAGCAAATTTCCTTTTTTAACACTGTGGCAATCTCTTTTCAGGCAAACCTAATCTTAATGTTGTATTAATTAAAGCAATACATTAATACAAACTTGCAAAGGGGGCTCAATTATCTTTAAATAGGGGAAAAGCAGCTTGCTGCATTGACTTTAGTGACTACAACTGCATGACATCTGCTTAGGGGCTTGTTCAGTAATGATATACACTGCAAAATAGTCCTGGCAACATCACAAAACAGTCTGCTGATATTAATTTTGAATGAGAGTGCTCTAATTCTGTCTTCAAGACAGGAAATACAAAAGACTCTGCATACAATTCATCACTACTGTTCCTCATCTCAACCATGTCCATTTAATACCTCATAAATAAGGCATATGTACTTCCTGCAGTCGGTTTCATATCAAATTCAACTTTCATATAAAATCAATCTATTACACCAATTTCTTTTCAATCATCTTTTGTTGGTAAGTGAAAAAGATCCTTTGTTGGAGAGATGGTGCATAATGATGATTTCACTTGATTCAGAAGAGACCTAGTTTTAATAAATTGACAATTTCATGATGTTCTTGCTCAAATACAAACTAAATATAAAAATTATGTGACATGATCAAGGGGAATGAGTCACATGTCGGCCCTGGTCGAAAATGAGTTTTACACATGTTTCTTAAGAGGACATTTAGAGCTTCCAGAATCTGAAAACCCCATGTTGATACAACGTTTCTTTGTGAAGTTACATCAATTTATCAATCGCTGAAAACAATATAAAACAAAAGAAATTTAACACTTTCTTTGCTAATATCTCAAAATCAATATTAGCGACATCCGACTCATTTCCCTTGATCGTGTCACATATTCAATAACACACAAAGGGTAAAATTGTACTCAATACTAATTTAAACCATCCATGTGATACATAAAACTACATGTTGGATTATTTCTTGATAGTTTTAAAATAAGTAAGATGATTGATGAGGCACTCAAAATCAGCTCCTGACTGAAATTGGAGTATCCAAAATTAGATTGTGAGATTTAGTCCCTAGTTTTACTAGAATAATTTATAACCTAAAACCTTATCAACCATATTTCAATGTGTCAAATTCTATGGCATGATTTTTAACTCATGATTTTGGGTTAATTCTTCATAACAATTTATCAAATTGATAAATCTGAAACAGATTTACTGGGATCTGTATTCAAGAAAAGTAATTGCATAATACTGGGCACAATTTCCCCCTCCCTATGGTAGATAAATCCTTACAATGCATCAGGCAATAACCACACACCAAAGGAGAACATTGAAAAAGTAAATGGTTTAATCCTCTCCACACTGGTGTCAGCTGCAGACGACAAGTTCTGAATTTTCTTTAAAAATTAAAAAATTTCAGAATTGTGCATTTTTAGATACATATTTAGAATCAGACTGAAAAAATGCATTAAAACAAGCACAAACAATCCTAGTATCGGTTCAGTGGTTCGTGAGATAGCTCTTGATATTTTGAGAAAATATCTCAAAACTTTTTATGTTGAAGCCTATGGCAAGCACACAAAGCAGTACACAAATTTGAAGTCCATAGAGTTGGATGAAATTGCACCCAGTGTTATTTACAGTGGAAGATAGAGTTTTGTACTTACCTGAATCTGAAATCTCGTCCCAGTAAGGCGAATCAAATTCATATTCCCCTTTCATAATCTGCCCAAAGAGATTTGCATCACATTCATCATAAAAGGGTGGGTAACCACATAGTCTGCATGATCAAAATAAATTCAACATTCAGTTATGTTATTGTATTATTTAACATGCAGCTGCTGAACTTGACACAAAAGGAAAGTACTTGCACACATATTTGGAAATTCAAAAGAAAAATTTGTCATAGACAAATTTCTGGGCTGTCTTCGGTATCAAAACGGATGAGTTTATACTCCAAAGGTTAAACATCTCAACAATTTATGTTGTGAGTATTCAACTATGATACGATCAGTAAATGGAGGCCACACTTGAATTTCACCTGTGAAATTTCTCCTGCTCTTCATTCTATTTGTAAAGTTTGTTAAGGTAATTTCAATAGCATCACATTTTGTTGTAAAAAGCATATCACTTATATCTGATACTTATCAGTCCTGTAGATCAAAATAATTGTTAAAACTCTTTTTTGTGGCATAAATGTGTATTTCTTGAAAAGTTAACAACAGAAAATAGTTTCTACATAACTTATAACAAGTAGGTTTATGTACTATATTCAATTAACGCATATCTAAAACAGATAACAAACACGAAACTAGTCTTGTTCAGACTGCTAAAATGTACACGTGGTTTTCAAGATCTGTCTGGATACACAGTCAACTTCATTGCATACTACTGTTCCAGCACTGCACATCCCATGTGAGGCGTAAGAGGGATTTCGTTTACATGTATTTGGTTAAAGATACAGACATATCCACAGGTCATGAGCATGATGGCATACATACATACATAAAAGATGCATCGCAAGGTAATTCTTTGCATCCTTCCTACTCTAACTGTAGTGTAAAAATCAGTGCATAATTAGACAAAAAGATAGAGGCTGCCTCCTCTTATGAAACACAGCAGCAATACCTGCCCGGAGTACATGCTCATCTTTTACTCTGAATTTCTAGTGCAAGCTTTTCATCTATAACATCCTCTGCATTCATTTTGTCAATGATAAAAGGCAGAGGATGAATACAAATGTCATGGCATGGAGGGTTTAACCCCATGAGAACTACCTGCCGATTGGCCAAAATGAAGTTTTCATTATCAATTGGACCAATCAGCGCCATTGTTAGAATAACTTCACCACGCAAAACAATTGGGGTGATTTATTTGAAAAATCTCCATTCTGATTAGTGATTAAAATGAAGATATCATGTAATTGACCAATCAGAGGCAATGTTATATCGGCAGGTAGTGCTCAGGGAGTTAATAAGGGTATGGTCCTTGTAACTACATTGCCCTACTTTATAAGACGACGGTGAGACTAGACAAACACTAGTAAGTGAATTGGGCAGGAGAAATGAGCTGCTAGTTACAAGGGCAAATTGGCAGAACTGGGGAGGTCAGAAACTGTTCTTGAAAATAAAATAAGTTGTTGACTAAACTTTGTTTTAACTCCAATTTGGTAGTGATGTAAATGGGTGTTTCGCTGGTCGCAGTATCAAATTGTGTGCTAACCTAACCACACAAAGCATATACATGCATACAAGGGCGGTTTGTTGGCACACTTCATGGCAGGGTTTGTCAAAAGCACTTACATGACATCACTACCGAACTCAAGGTGAAATAAAGTGCACATGCAGGCAGAAGAAACTTTTAACTCATCATTTTCTGGATTTGTAGGACTAGGAATTTTAGCAATTGTACTAACAAGTCAGCTTGGGAAGGGTTTTCCTTGTATGACCACACATGTAATGTACAAACACACCCCTATATCTTGCTGATTACATCAATTCACTGCCGTTGTACATGTTAGTGCACCTTAGTTTCCATTGGTTACTGGTTCAAGACTGGGCTCATACACCTACTCCGAATTATGATATGCCATAGGCTTTGTGTTGTGATCATTTTGATCAGTGGTTCATAACAAAGATTCACAGATTTTATAGAAGTACTAAAAAACTTACAAAATATATGAGATGACACCAATGGACCAGACATCGATAGCTTTACCATACGGTTTCTGTGCAAGAACTTCTGGCGCTACATATCCCGGTGTGCCACACGCCGTTGACATGTCCCCTGAACCTTCCATTTTGACAAACCAAAGTCACTTATCATTATCTTGGAATCTTCTTCTGGACTGTAGAAAAGTAGATTTTCAGGCTGTGGATAAAGACATGGAAGGTTTGGAAAGAGTTAATTGATTTAATTAATGGGCTTCTGTGTTAATTGAGGTAATTGTCAGGAATTTTACGATTGTGACACAATCAGATTCACCCAGGCAAGTGGTGACAATAATTGTTAGATTAGGATACAGTTAAATATAGGGAACAAAACAATAAAATACATAAGGAAATTGATTATCTCGTAACTTTGCAAACATACAAGTACACTGATATTTCAGGGTTTCATCAATAGTACATTTGGCTACTAGGAAGATAATAACTTAATTTTCAGAATTACTTCCTCTTGCCTGGTTGAATCAGATTGTTTCACAATTGAAATGGAAAAAGCATTAACTTTATTTATAACCTGCAATGCTATCATATTTACCTGTGATATGAACCACATACATTCAGGTTTACTGTCTACTGTCAGGTTTATTAAGTTCATTTAACTTAACATATCAATTTGTTTTATGAAATTAAAAATAAAGTTTGCACAAAAAACATGACATTGTGACTAAATCTTCAGTCAAATTTGGATGTGTTCATTGCATCAACTTGTTGCTTCTCATGCTAAATTCAATAAAGACGATTCTATTTTAACAATCAAATATACTGTAAGTACTTTTTATTCATCACCAATGAAGTGCAAAATGCAATCCTTTTCAAATAGAAGAGCATTGTCGTTAGATGAAGTGTACGCAATGAGGCATCCATGCTTGGAGACAGTTAAGTAGATTGTTTCTAATCATTTCTCTCTGTGAGTTAGACTATGCCTTAGTCGATTTTTGATAAATAAAAATATGTTATTATTTAATCATGATGAATGCATTCAGTTGTACTTTAAATTATACTGATGTTTATTACAGTTAAATTATTCAATAGTAGGCCAGAAATTTGACCAACTCATCCATAGACAACTGTGTTAAGCATGTTAATTGCAATCCAAAGTAAGTAGTCCACTTGGGAAGCTAACAAACAGAGGGAGTAGAGTGACTAAAAGGATCAGATGTGGTGGTCTATCAATTGTACACAAATTGATACAAATCAGAGTTTTATGCTTAAATAAAATAGCCAGAGTATGCACAATGGGCAAGTGGACTACGGAGAAGTCCATCTGTGAGTAAGCTATTTTTACACTGTAATTATGGAAGTGGCAACTGTAAGATGGATGGGTTCCGTAACGGAAATTGCCAGATCATGATCTACAAAACACAATTGATTACCAAGGTAAAATGTCAAGGTCGTTGGATGGGTGGAATAAGAAACAATGACTTGCTGACTTAATATAGTTAATTCCTTGCTACATAAGATGATACAAATAAGATTATCATTGTATCAAAAAGCAATATACATGAATCATAGCAGCTCTATTAAGGTCAAATATTACACCTTTCAGACCACTCGCAAATAAAACGCAAAAATCTTTTTTATATAGACCTACGCAACCATATTTTTTTTAAACCAATATGACACTATTGTTGTTCTTCTCTCTGCTGAGAACAAAATAATGAGCAGCTCAACTACAGTAGGAATTCCAATTGAATGAGCGCAGCCTGACATAGCGTGGCGTTTTTTGCGTATACTGCACGATGTACGCCAGCGTGGGCAACTGCGTTTAGTAACACGGACGTGAATCCAACCATGCCAAAACACAAGTTTGTGATTGGTTAGCATTGTATCCAAAGTTTGAAATACGCAAAATACGATCGCACTTGGATCAAGCACAGCTGTTGAAAGCTGCATTCATTCAATTGGAATTCCTACTGTACATGACTTTTTACATGTGAAAATATCTTTATCTTAACGAATATTACTTGTTATGTGCATCAAAAATGATACCTTTACCACAGACAACTTTACATGTAGGACCCTAATCTGTTGGTACATGCCCTATTCGAACCTAGAGCAAGTGCTGAACTGAGATCAAAAAGAACAATAATGCAACCTACACAAAGTGCTGTCTTGTGTTGTTTTTAATCAGCATTTCTATGTTTATTGTAAATTTCATACATCCATATTTCATTTATTATATGAACATGACCTTTTAAGATCATATTCAACCTACAGAGTGACCCTCCATAGAGGTACTTCATTGCATTTATTTAGCAACATACCGTAAAAACTCGATAGTTAGCATATGTGCTTACTATTGAGCGCTTTTGAAAACATGAAATTGTACCAAAGTCCGGCGCTTTATCAACTGAGCTAATGAGGTTGAGACACACATTTGTAGGTTTACTTGTTCGTATATAAGTATGTGTATCAATGATCTGTTCAAAACCCTTTACACTTTTGAGGATGGGGCTCTTCATGTTTGCATGTTTTAAAAGCGCTCGATAGTAAGCACATATGGTCCTGTGTCACAACCTGGGGTACCTTTGTGTTACATAGTAAAAAAATGAAATGGTTCATACATTTTACCTACACATCTCATTTGAAGTGGTTCATCCTTCTGAGCATTTTGACACCTTTTTTATGAAAATCGGTTAAAAAATGAGAGAGTGCGGGCAAAAACAATCACAAAGTAGGGAGGATGTAACCCCACCTCTTTTTTCCACATTTACAATCATTCTGAGCAAGTATTGGTCTTTTAAATGAACTTTTGTATTTATTCACTTGGTTTAGATGTCTGGGAGTTCATTTAGACATTTTTTACTAGATTCAAATTTTTAAAGGGGTTTTAAATCAAATTTACAATATGAATCCCTCCCCTAATCCTCCTCCCCTAATCCTCAGCCACCCTTGGCACATTTCATGCCAAACGTCATAAGAAAATAATTGAAAAATATTTGAAAACAGGATAAAAACATGAGTAATATAGAATAAATTAGCCTCAATTTAAGACCTAATTGAATCTTCTAAGTGAAGGAATACTCAAGAGACAGTGTTTTGAAATCCAAACTGCACATCAAAATGTAACAAAGCCACCTTTTTGTGTACCCCAGCATATGGCACAGGATCATATGCTAACTATCGAGTTTTTACGGTATTAATGCATAGATCACAAGGTAGCTTTTAGATAATGCATCTTGCTCTAGCAGGAGACAACCAAAGAGATTAGACCCAAAGAGTACCTACTCAAAAAACATGTAATGATATGTGACACAATCTGGTCCATGGGGGCCAAAGGTGGCAAATTTGAAACTGAGATAAAGGCAAAAATATGGAGTAAAAAACAATAAAATACATAAGACATTACGCATCACAAAACCTCATAACATTAGAACCAAGTATGCTAGACCTTTGGTGGTTTCAGTATATGATAGCCTAATGTTACTACAAGTTATTAATTATAGTAACTCAGTTTTCAAATATGCCTCCTTTGGGCCCCATGGAGCAGATCGTGTCACATATGGGAAATCCGCGGCGTTATCCGCCACATCAGTTGTTGCTCATGGATGGCAAATAGTGTACTTCCGATATTTATCGACAAGAGCCCTAAAAGTTTGCGCAATAAGCAGACATTTTTGGCAAACATTTTACATTCAGAATGCAGACAATCACACTTTGCCATCGCAAAGCGAAATTATCCAGAGCTACACTGTAGGCCTAGATAGTATTTGCCTTCCATGATTGACATACAAACGTGGCAGCAGCGGAACTCTTTGGTTCTACCTCATTGCATGACAACTTACCTTAAGGTCTCTGTGTACAATGCCTTTATCATGTATGTATTTCATTGCTTCTAATATTTGTTTTATGATTTCACTGGCGTCTCTTTCTGTGTAACTACCCTTTTCTACAATTCTGTCAAATAATTCACCACCTGACACTCTGAAAATAGAAAAGAAGATAAAAAAGGTATGTTAATGGGAATCATATTTTCTTACAAACAACTTAAAAATAGAGAAACCCGGGAGAGAAACCTACACTGATATCAGACTCTGGTTGTAATAAATTATCACATATTCCCTTTGTGAATCCTTTTGCTTGTTAATGCTATTGCTATTGCTGTTGATACACTTGTTCCCTATGGAAGACACATCCTTAATCTCCCACACATACAGGGAGTGTGAATTTCAAAAGGAGTTTCTGAATGGGTGACTCCATTTGAAATCTAGACCCCCTGTGTGAGAATTTTGAAACATTAACATGTCATGTCTTCCATAGGGTATAGGGGGTATATGGATTTCAACTGGAATTGCCCAATATTTACACGCGAACCAGGCTAGGATGTTGAAAAAAAAAAATCAAGAATCAAAGTAAAATATAAATTTTGTTATCAATATTAAAAACAAAGGGAAATAAGTAGTAGGCCCTAATAATAATATTTGTTAATAAATTTCCATCAAAACCTTACGAGACTTCTACAAGAACTCATAATAACGTCACAACTAGCAGAAATATCAGTTTGTTGACCCTTGTGACATCTCATAAAATAAGTGTCATCAATGACAATGCCAGCCACATTGTCATCTTCCCTTCATACATTCATATAGAAATCCCTGGATAGAAACCTTACAATAACAGCAGACTTATTATGTGTGAGCAGCATGCACAGTACCCAGAACCAGAACCAGACATTGGTTTTTATCCATCCTCCCACATCCACCTGTTGAGTCCTTACATCAGGTCCCTCACCCCTCCTCACACAAAACACATGTCAATTTATAATTGAAAATGCCATATTTTATAATCAAATAAAAATCATCACTACCTGTCCCCTTGTGGGTGCATAAACTTATTTTATTTATAGCATCACTTTGTATCACTTTGTTTGTCATCCCACCAAGTAAGTGTATTATTTTATCAAATGGCTAATCAATCAAATAAACACAATTGAGCCAATCCAACTATCATAACATCTCATTTCCTCTCTTGAATGCTTCAATCATCTTCTCTGAGGCAGACTCTTTCTAAGAAATATTTACCAATAACTGCGCATATTACGTCTTTGTTGCCATGGTGAATATGCATTTCCTATCACCATAGTTCCACTATAATCCCTGTTATACAATAAATACAGTTAAAATTTCACAAACCCTGAAATTCAATCTCTTTGAATGTTAAATTATAGTGGTCACTGAATTTAGAACAACACAACAGATATTGGTAATCAGTGCTGTATTTCTTGAATAGTTTTTTTTAAATCTCGATGACATCGCAAAAATTTGCTGCTCAGGTTGAAGAGACAAACAATGAAAATAAACAACTCGGTTCTTAGCAAATCTTTGTTTAAAGTAAAACACACATCTGTTGATTCCTAAATTAATAATAGCTTATTGACAATACAAAACACTTCAGGGTCTAATTTAATTTGGCTCCACACACACAATTTTAACATAAGTTAACATCTAATTATGGTATCCAGTTACTCCACCCAAAAATGTAATTTTTAGCATTAGTAAACATGAAATTATGTTTAATAATGTATAATAATTTTTAATTATTTCCTTGGAATCTTGATTCTAGTTATATTACTCCACCCAGATATATGCCAATTTTAGCATAAACAAACATCCAATTAAGATTAATTTTAACTTACAATGATAAATTTTAAGTACTTTCTTGGAATTTGATTGTAATTATGCAAAAGTGGCTTTGATACTTTTTGACAAAACAGCAACTTCAAAAAACACTTTAAGTACAGCAAAACTTTCAGATTTACATTACATGCACTTGTGGATTGTATTAAAAATATCAAACACTCAACATGAAATTAATCAATCTGTTCCAATGGTTTTATTTCCATGAATGTATTCATATTTCCTATGTTAAATTTAGAATGTTAAATCTAATTTTGAAACCTGAATCAATTCAAATCTTTGCCTAGATGTTATTAAAGCAAAAATTTTCAATTTTGAAAGTTTAGTGCTTAAGGATAAAACCCCCACCTGCTATGCAATGCATATTATCATAGTTATAGATTTATATGTAAAAAGGGTTTTATAAATCTATTGGGTTAAGTAATGTATCTGTCATGATGCAACCAAAGACTGTAAAAGAACTTATAAACTAACGCTATACATATTTGTACCCACACATTTAAGCCACATTTCTTTAAACCCTATCATTTTGTAAGTGCTATCCCAATAAAAAACCTCTTTCTATGCTTCTTGGATGAGAAAATCTTAACAGATCAGGATCAAAATAGATTAAAAATGTCCAGCTGCCTCATTAGCTCAATTGGTAGAGCATTGGACAGGTTTCCTGGATGATCAGTGTAGTGTTTTTCATTACAATGACCATCATGCCAGTGTAATTTCTCTCCACACAACTATCATTCATGTTGTGTAGAGAGAATCCAATCATTATTATGTTTGTACCGGTTTGAATCTTCAAGTCAATAAAAAAGATTGACAAGATGGCGATGAAAAGTTCAGACTTTTTTTCACAATTTGTTGTATATAAGATCATTCAACTGCAGTCACTCCACAATAACATTTACTTCCACATAAGTACTTATTCAGCTCAGTATCAAGTAAATGTCAAATGAAACATGTATTTTGTGCTGCACTTTTACTTCATGAAGTAAGAATCTAAAAAGGTTAAAGTTATGACATTTTCCATACTGAATTGGCAACAACACTTTTAAGACAATATTGGCAAAGACTGAATCAACAAACACATCTGTTGATGAATATCAATACAACAGCATTGGTAATCACTTTGCACAATGCTATCTACTGTAGATAGCAGAGGATGCATATAAACATAAAACCTCTGCATTTAATATTCAGCTTAGTATCACTTTTATTACACTTTTGACACTATATCTGCAATGATTGAATCAACAAAAACATCTGCTGATGAATATTCAAGACCCAGGATTCAGGATCAGTCCAAGAGCACTGGTAATCAAATTTGCACAATGCTATTTACTGTAGATAGCAGAGGATGCATTAACAAAAAACCTCTCTACATAATATTCAGCTTAGTACCACTTTTATCACACTTTAAGGGGTACTATACCCTGTGGTAAATTTGTGACTATTTTTGCATTTTTCTCAAAAAATAATAACACACTGGTAACAAAAGTTATGTATAGTATTGGGGCAAGGGCTCCAATTACTACACTGAAATTCCAGTAACTCAAGACAAGCGGTTCAGCATATATGATAGGAAATGAGGTACATCCTAGCGGTACCTTATTTCTTATCATAAATAACGAACCACTTGTCTTGGGTCACTGAAATTCCAGTGTAGTAATTGGATTCCTTGCCCCTATAAAACACATAACTTTTGTTACCAGTGTGTTATTAGTTTTTGAGAAAAATGCAAAAATAGACACAAATTTATCGAGGGGTGTAGTACCCCTTAAGACTGTGTCTGCAGTAATTGAATCAACAAAAACATCAGTTGATGAATATTCAAGATCACTACATTGGTAATCATCTTGCACAATGCTATCTACAGTAGATAGCAGAGGATGCATAAACACAAAACCTCTCTACATAATATTCAGCTTATATCACTTTTATTACACTTTAAGACTGTGTCTGCAATAATTGAATTAACAAACACATCTGTTGATGAATATTCAAGATCAGTACAAGAGCATTGGTAATCATCTTGCACAATGCTATCTACAGTAGATAGCAGAGGATGCATAAACACAAAACCTCTCTACATAATATTCAGCTTATATCACTTTTATTACACTTTAAGACTGTGTCTGCAATAATTGAATTAACAAACACATCTGTTGATGAATATTCAAGATCAGTACAAGAGCATTGGTAATCATCTTGCACAATGCTATCTACAGTAGATAGCAGAGGATGCATATAAACAGAAATTCTCTGTCAATAATATTCAGCTTAGTATCACTTTAATTACACTTTTAAGACAATATTGGCAAAGATTGAATCAACAAACACATCTGTTGATGAATATTCAAGATCAATACAAGAGTATTGGTAATTACATTGTACAATGCTATCTACAGTAGATAGCAGAGGTTGCATATAAACAGAAATTCTCTGTCAATAATATTCAGCTTAGTATCACTTTAATTACACTTTTAAGACAATATTGGCAAAGATTGAATCAACAAACACATCTGTTGATGAATATTCAAGATCAATACAAGAGTATTGGTAATTACATTGTACAATGCTATCTACAGTAGATAGCAGAGGTTGCATATAAACAGAAATTCTCTGTCAATAATATTCAGCTTAGTATCACTTTAATTACACTTTTAAGACAATATTGGCAAAGATTGAATCAACAAACACATCTGTTGATGAATATTCAAGATCAATACAAGAGTATTGGTAATTACATTGTACAATGCTATCTACAGTAGATAGCAGAGGTTGCATATAAACAGAAATTCTCTGTCAATAATATTCAGCTTAGTATCACTTTAATTACACTTTTAAGACAATATTGGCAAAGATTGAATCAACAAACACATCTGTTGATGAATATTCAAGATCAATACAAGAGTATTGGTAATTACATTGTACAATGCTATCTACAGTAGATAGCAGAGGTTGCATATAAACAGAAATTCTCTGTCAATAATATTCAGCTTAGTATCACTTTAATTACACTTTTCAGACAATATTGGCAAAGATTGAATCAACAAAAACATCTGTTGATGAATATTCAAGATCAGTACAAGAGCACTAATATTAATAATCATCTTGCACAATGCTATCTACTGTAGATAGCATAGGATGCATAAACACAAAACCTCTGTATATAATATTATGTGTTGTACCTTATGTATATATCCTGGTTGTCGTTATAACATAGAATCCATTTGCATTATGTTTATATTGGGTGAGAAATGATTTGTTTTGCATGTCTTGAAATTACTTTTGGTGAAATTTTTTCACTTGTGATGTGGCCTGTTATCTACTCCATGTATTCATTCAGTGACTGTGCACCAAGCATACTGTAACTAAGTCTTCCAGTTCTTTGGTGACATTGAAAGGGTTACTAACACAGGGGTCAAATGCTGCATGCAAATGTCAAAGAACTCAGTAACTAAAATAAAAGGCCCCTTTCCTTATCTGACAATGATGACTGAAAAATAATGATTTATAACCCAATTAGGCAATTCTATCATTATATAACCTTTGCATGCCTCACCTATAAGATTTATATACTGAAGATGCTCATTTGCCTTTAATTCTCTTCACGTGGGTGTCGACTGCAGACGACAAGTTAAAAAAATTCAAATTCAAACATTTCAAAATTGAAAAATGTTCATGACCATATTTGGAATCAGCATGAAAAATGCATTAAAATGAGTACAAACAAGCCTAGTATAATATTGGTTCAGTGGTTTTTGAGATAGCTCTTGATATTTTAAGAAAATATCTCAAAACTTGGGACAGATGGTTAGCACGCAAAGCATTAATACTATAACACCCACATCCTCCATTTACTGTTGACATCAGAAATAAGCTATACTTGAAAGAGCCAAGTAATCCTCATGTAAGAACATATCAACAAGACTAGTTGTATACAAAGTTTACAAACAGGGCTTAGCAGAGATTTACTGACTTCAACACAAGCTACTGGAAATTGCTTCTTTTTAATAACATGGCGGTATTGATATGCCAACCATGGAAACAATATGATAAATATTCAAATATCATGCTTTTTTTTGCTCTCCATAACAACAGTATGCCAATTAAAGACAAATATCCACATAGCCCCACAGATCACTGTGTTCCTATAATTTTGTAGTCCATTAAGAATTTTGGCATTCAATTTTTAAACAACAAAAAATGAGCAAAGATAGCAACAGAAAAATAATGATAATAACAAAATAATGAAAAAATGACAAATTTTATTGAGAGTGATAAAGCAGACTTTAGTGATAATATAAATGATTGATGGTGGTCCAGTATGAAATAAACCACACTTTATTTTGCAGGCTGCATATAACTATATTTCTAGTAAATCATCACAAATTATTCCCTAATTGACACATCTTGATGGCAAATCACATTTCCTATTTTCTAGCTCAGATTTATTTGTCACCATCATAATCTACCTATCAGATAATCCATCACATCCCATCTTCAGTGGACGTAACAGCTGATAAGACTTAATAATCACCTTTTTGCCTCCCTATTTGATGAGGTGTTTAGCTCTAAGTAGAGGTCACAATCTGGGGCAAGGGCAGTACAGTCAATGAAATGACATCATGACTCTAATGGTATTTGACACTGTCTAGCTAAGGCCTCTACTAGGTCTGGGGACAATGATGACATAACATGCCTCAAGGTTTTCATGACATCTTCAAATATTTTCCCATTGAATGAATTCCATACACTGGTAAGAGTGAAACGAATCTTTATAATTGAAAATGCTATTGCACAATAAATGTCCATGTGACATTCTTTACGATGTAACATTTTAAGGGTTTAGATGGTCAGTGATCTTTCATTGGTCTCATCACATACAGAGCTGCAAGTTTAATACCATGTTAAACAATGTTACTAGAAAGATTGATATGTAAATTCCACCAAAAATTTAAAACTTGGAAGTGTCTTCTTCATAAAACTGGTCTCATACATCATCACGACATCAATCAATTCATGTTTACAGTCCTTTAATCTCATATGAATAACAGTATCACTTGACGTCATAATTTTTATATTAATATGTCCATAGTGTCAATGACGTTAAAGTAGCTCTTAATTAAGTCCTTGTAATTAAATTCATTAGTCCAGAGTTAGTTAGCATCTTGATTGTGAATCTACAGGTTAATGTACTACATGTCAATACACAGGAAAGGGCAAGGTCATGCAGTGTTTTCTTCATGGCATTGAATTTCTGTGCATAAACAACTTAAATTAGCTAGCTAGATAGTAAAGACATAATATGTTAAAAACGGCTATCTTCAGTAGATAGCAAAGATGTAATCAACCCAAATCAGCTATCTTCAGTAGATAGCAAAGATACAATAAACTCAAATCCAAATCAGCTATCTTCAGTAGATAGCAACATGGAATCAACTCAAATCAGCTATCTTCAGTAGATAGCAGAGATACAATCAACTCAGCTATCTGCAGTAGATAGTAGAGGCAATCAGCTCAAATCAGTTATCTGTGGTACATAACAAAAGAGTATCAACTCAAATCAGCTATCTTCAATAGATAGAAAATATGCTTTAGATAGTAAACAGCATTAGCTCAAATCAGTTATCTTCAGTAGATAGCAAGGACACAACCAGCTCAAATCAGTTATCTTCAGTAGATAGCAAAAAACAGTATAAATTCAAATCAGCTATCTTCAGTAGATAGCAAAAAACAGTATAAATTCAAATCAGCCATCTTCAGTAGATAGCAAAAAATAGTATAAATTCAAATCAGCTATCTTCAGTAGATAGCAAAACATAGTATAAATTTAAATAAGCTATCTTCAGTAGATAGCAAAAAACAGTATAAATTAAAATCAGCTATCTTCAGTAGATAGCAAAAAACAGTATAAATTCAAATCAGCTATCTTCATTAGATAGCTATCAACAGTATAAATTCAAATCAGCTATCTTCAGTAGATAGCAGCTCAAATCAGCTTGTACATACACAATTAATTGAGATTGTCTTCAGTAGATAGCAAAGACAGAATCATTTGATTCTCATTTCAAAAACACTGCTCTTATGAAGTCATGGGAAACACAGTTGTGAAACATGCAAGTCCTGATGCAAGTCATTTGAAAGGTCCCTGTGAGTGAAATATACGGTAATGTAGGCTACATCAGGCAGTAGTCAGAGCTTTTAATTTACAAATTACAATTTTGCACACATTTTCTGTTTATAACCTGTTGGCAGAAAATTAAAATGAAGGCAACCTATCAAAATCAACAGTTGCAAAGTTTAGTACAACTGCAAACAAAACATGTGAAATATTTCTCAAATCAAAATTACTATTATCACATAAAATCTTACAAACTGCAGGTCAACAAAGCAAATATAGTGCTGACCCTTCATATTTATGGCCATCAACATTTATCTTTACATCAAAGCTCTAGAGGTCTTTTAAGAAGTGGCCATTTTAGTATACAACACTACGCTGTCAGAGACCCATGAAGCCATGAGCATATTGATAATAAGTGCTATCAAAACAGACGGTTTCCTCTAGTATTATTGAACTTTACATTGCGCTATTCCAGTTGAAATTCATACACCCCCTGTGGAAGACATGACGTTAATCTCTTACACAAGGAGTGTAGATTTCAAATGGAGCCACCCATTCAGGTAGCCCCATTTGAAATTAACACTTCCTGTGTGGAAGATTAAGGTCATGTCTTCCATAATGGATGTATGCATTTCAACAGGAATAGTCTATTGCAAGGGTCAAGGAGCGCACTTACCGTTTTCAAAATTGCACATTTATAAAGGGCAAAGATGATTATGTTCGCTGCATGGCCAAACGGGTAAAGAATTATAAACTATGAATACTGACAGCATCTTTTTTTGTCATATTTGCCTTAGTATTAAAAGTACCTCAGGTGAGGTTTATGGTGAAGGTTAAGATTAGGGTTAGGGTTGTGCAATTGTAATGTGCAAAATAACCTGCTTTGAAATTCTTCATGGTCGTTTCATATTGGTCACTTCTGTAAACCTTGGATAAAAGGTTACAAATTAATAGTCCAAAGGATCATTGGTGCAAAAACCCAACAAGAATAATTATAAATCCTAAATTTGACCCTAACCCAAACCCTAATTTGTACCTAATACTGACAGGTTGGCCCTAATCTACACATGGAATGGGCTATTCCATTTCAAATCCACACTGTGGAAGATTTTGGAAATATGTTCCAAAGGGGGAGTATGAATTTCAAATGGAATGAACCCATTAGGCAGCTCCATTTGAATTTCATACACCCTCTGAGAAAGATTCAACATGAATCTTCCACTTAGGGAGGGTGAGTTTCAAATGGAGCTGCTAATGTGTTCATTACATTTTAAATACATACTCCCCCTGTGGAAGATATTTCCAAAATCTTCCACAGGGGTAGTGTGGATTTTAAATGGAATAGCAAAATACCAAGCTATTTTCCAACAGATGGAATTTAATACTGCCTTATATCATCACTTGTTATTTAGATGTTTGTAATATTTTCATCACTTCTCTCTGCCATACATTTTACCTTTACATCATAATAATTTCACTTAAAGGAACGGAATATGCTGTATTGATTTCCATGTAATTTAGTTTGTCTCACAATATCGTATTCAGTTTACCACTGGAACGCTGCAATATTGCTTCAATGGCTAAACATAATACTAGCTCAGTGGAAATAATTCAATTTTATCCTGTCTATGATTTCATTACTGAAATGAATTTTCCTTATTAATTGGATATGACATGGGGATATTTTGCCTCTGAATTGAAACCAATTTACTGGTTACTGTATCCACCATCCCAGGTGATAAAATGGTATCAGTTAAAAACTAAACACAAAGTCCTAAACTTGTCACCAGATCTTGATGGTTCTGCTCATTTCAAGATTAGGCATTTTTTGGCCAAAATTGATTGATTTTGAGTGGAAAGCTTATAGAATTGCAGATTCATGTATACGTAGTGGTAATAAAATGAAAGTAAATTAAATTAAACTTCAACATTACTTTGTTTATTTTCACTTACCGGGAGCGCTTTCAAGGAACTTCCTCGTCATCAGCCGATGTTGTTGGCTCTGATGTATTTCTTGGTCTTTAGCCGCTTCCAAGAAATACATCAGAGCCAACAACATCGGCTGATGACGAGGAAGTTCTCAAAGCGCTCCCGTAAGTGAAAATAAACAAGTAGTGTTGAAGTTTAATTTAATTTACTTTCATTTTCAAAATATGTTTGCAAATTTATAATTTGCAACATATTTTGAAAATGTTTTGAAAAATTAAATTTTTGCCAGATTTTTGAAGCTTTCGGTGATATTATAGGGCAAAAAAAAAAAAAAATCTCAACTGACCAACCCTGCTTGAAAAGTCTGTAAAACAGGGTTGTTTTTTGTTGCCTAAGTAGCATGCTTTATTTTTATTTTTATTTTTTCTGAATGTCACTCAAATAGTTCCAATCCAATCCCTTTGAAAAACTATTTCAAACCAAATGAATTTAAGGCAAGGCATACCATCAACAGCTTTTAGACAACCTTTTGCCCTTAAAAATTTGAACAGGCTTCTTCTTCCACAAAGAAAATGAATGTACATACTTCACACATTTTCTAGCTGATGAGGAACCTGCTATGTTAAACTGTGATAATAAATGGTATAGCACAGACAACATTAATCAATATTTATACCTCATATCAGTCAGTCATTGCAACATAAAATAAATTGTAAGATTGCAAACAGAATGACAGGACTGGACAAACATAAATCTATAACATTACAACTTCACAAGAGTGTTCATGTGAACTATGTCATTTTCAGAATATGCACAAAAATCTCGTAAAACCATAACACAAAGTAAGCTTACAGAATTTCCATACTAGAGGTAATACCAAGAAAGCCAAGCAAAGTAAATTTCAGTTTCACATCACATTTTTTCAGTAAAGTGATGCAACTATTTCATTATTTATTATTCATAGTTAGCTGTAAAGATATCCCTTTAAAAGTTTAATATTTAGGCCTATTCAAAATAATTACTAAAAAACAGTTTGGGCAACATATTTCATGTAGGCCTGTGATAGGAAACTGGAAAATTAGCTTCTTCACATAGGCCCACACAGAATCTGTCCTCTGATGATTTTTTTATCTGATAACATGGATATGTAACAAGACAAATTATAATTCACATTTGTCCAATTAAAAGAAATGTATAATTACTTGGGGAGAATTCAAGTTCAGGCTATGACATCAATCAAATAGCACTGACAGTTGTCTCAACATATGTGATGATACGGGCATGGCCGGGGTCCTGATGACGGAACATCCCTACATGAAAAATAGTATGCAAAATAACCTCCCTCTTCCAATCTAATGCTCTACAGAGATGCTCAACTGATGCTCAATATGGCTTCTCTCACAGAACGTAAGAGTAGAGGTATTGGCTATCACAATACAGGTCAACAAAATCTCCAAAGAGATATTCCCATTTTACCAAGTACATTCAATTTGCATAATAGTTTGTTTCAATAGGCATGTTCACACAGAGGGCTTTTTGCTTCAGCCAACATGGTTCTCAAGCAAAAACTTAAAGAAATTCACCATGTGAACTGTCTACAGGATTCCAATCCCTAAATCCCTTAAATTTCTTGGGGATAAATTTCCAATTTCCCTGGGTGATCCGCGATTGGTCCTTGAGTGCTACGCGATTGGTCCTTGAGTGCTACCGCCATGTGAACGATAATTCTCAAGCGCTGCGCTTAACCTTAGTTTAATACAGCTCAATTCAACATGCCACTATATGAGTTATAACAATCTTCCATTTGTAATTCCAGAGCTGACGTCACCAAGCATTACAAAATTTGAGGATGCCACTATGCCAGGCTTCAATTGAGTCGTGTGGACTCAGCACACCGATCCTGGAGAATTCTTTAACCACCTAACATGTGTAATATTGCATCAATACTGACCACCCAGGTGTAATCTTGTTTGAATCTCTAGTTGGATACTGTGAATGTTATGTCTATTCCTTTGATGATGCAAGATAAGTTGAGTATCATCTGTACTTATTCTTGCACTATAGGATTCTCATCTCACGACTGATTTGAATTCTCTTAAGGAGATGCAAGTTACTGTTTGAAAAGAAGCAGAGACCTGCACTCTAAAAATATAACAAAACCTTTTAATGTATGTATAAATTTAACAATGGCAATAGCATTATGTACATGTACCAAACCAAAAATTAAATCATACATTTAAAATGAGTGGGGTGTTCTGATATTGATACTACTTTTTTAATGCTTGACCTCTTCATTCCTCCAAATTGCATTCATTTTCTCTGAATTAGTACTTCTCCTGACAATTATATGAAAAATTACAATGCAATTGATACTGATATATCTAACTTTGCTGTACCTAAATCCTTTAAACGTCATCATATCACTCAATAAACCACACAATCACGCAGTAAATTCCTGAACTTCACTGTCAATTATTTACTATGACACTTCTTTAATGAGATCCCCTTGATACATCCTTCTAAAAACTGTCATTATTAATAATTCCATAACATCACACAACACTCTTTTTATCAAATGAATTTCTATTCTACCATTAAAAGTAGAGAGGCAGCCATTCTCTCTCTCGAGTCAAGACAACTAGAAGTTGTGTTGTAAAATCTTACGCCTTGTGATGTCACAAGAGAATGGCCCAACAGGAATACAAACACTTACGACTGATTTTCTAAAGATGGTGCCTTGAAAGAAAAGGACTCCGGAGACATTATCTTTTACTACTTAGAAAGACACTCACAACATCTGGAGATGTGTTGATAATACTATAGTTGAATAGTGAACAGGAATATCTCTGTGACCCCACATCTTGGTTCAAGTAGTGAAGCTGTTGCCAAGCACAGAAATGGTAATTTTCACCAAGGTATTGCAGAATTCACCGTCAAAATGTGTTGGCATTACCGTGCTGATGCAAAGAGAGTGACTGAATAGAGAACTAAGAGTTTTTTCTTTATATATTTATTAGTTTGTTTGTTTATTTATTTATTTATGCATTTTATTCAAGTGAAAATGAACAAATTTTTGGTACATATTTCTAGGAAAGATTTAAATAACTAAACATAATGAAAAAAAAGATTTAAATAACTGCTTGCTTATCATTTCTGCTTAAAACAATTTGATTTTGTGTTTCAAACAATATCATGTTATATTAGTTAATACAAAAAAATTCATGTGAGTGATATTTTTACTGTATTCAACAATATTAAGTCAGGATGTTACAAGTAGGTTGAGTTTCAAGTATGTAAATACAACATCTACAATTCAGAGGAGCAAAATTGCTGAATGCATACTTGATGTAACAGGTGTATGCATAGTCTAAAAAAATTGATTAAGTTGAGCAAACTTTAAAAGCTGTATCATTTCCGGTGGATATGCACGAAGCAATGAGATTCCTTTTTTAATCAGCCATTGGAGTTAGATCATGTTACAAATACAACAGACATCTCTCTCCCATTATTTACCTATCACACTCCGTTCCTCTCATGTCACATGGCAACATGCATGTAACAGGTAGCCACATATATACCACAACTTTCATGGACAAAAACTTTTGTATGCTTTTCACATTTAAACATTGAAATGTGATCTATTCTACACTCAATTATGTTGTCTATTCTATCCTTCAATACAACATGTCACAAAGCCCATCTCTGAAAATAAGGCAACACATATACAGAGCACAATTATTAGTTTCACTCTCAGTTTATTCAATTGTCATAGGTAACACATTTCTCCCTAAGGAATCACATTATCTACTGCCAACCATCCTATAAAGACAAGAAAATGCAACATCATCTTTATTATAAGAAATTTAATGCTTTTGGCACTCAAAATTTGCAATGTGACCTATATTGCATTATAGCAAATTCTCTGTAAGCAAACAGAGAAATGTCAAACCACAATATTGTGCCACATTTCAATGCTTTCTGTCCTGTTTAAGTAAGCCTGTCTGAATTTCAGTAAGGCAAGAAAAATATATCTCATGTCAACATTATGTATGCAGACAAAAATTATAAATTAAATAAAAAGCAACATATTCATCTTACAAAAATAACACTTTTATATTCTAAATGTAGCGTTTTATTAAGTTTGAGGATCGATTCCTCCATTCGGTAGCACAGATTTATGACAGACAGCCTGTGCCTACAGATTATGTATGTTTGCTATAGGGGAGCTGTACAAATCGAGTTAGGTAACTAACCCAAATATTTGCCTACTTATTTTACCAGTGGTGTGTAGACAGGCTGCCACCACTGTCGCTAGTGCCACAGTTTGGCCAAATCATTTTCCATCACTCCCCTCCTCCAATGTGTACATACATTGCTTGCTATATCATAAACCAGAATTGACTGCCAATCACATGTTATGATATGACATCATTGAATTTGTAGTAAACATTGGTGTGTTTATTTAGGAATTTGTGATACAAGAGGAACCAAGAGTCGCCAAAAATGCTGGTCATCTGGCTGCTGTCAGACAACATGCGTCGGCAATAACAGTTTTAGCAGCACTGACATTAGCAGGCATATAAACTATAATAGG
This sequence comes from Amphiura filiformis, assembly GCF_039555335.1. Taxonomy (NCBI): domain Eukaryota; kingdom Metazoa; phylum Echinodermata; class Ophiuroidea; order Amphilepidida; family Amphiuridae; genus Amphiura; species Amphiura filiformis. The sequence continues at coordinate 49,942,776 of NC_092630.1, read as the reverse complement.
ACCACACTTGAATCTACAATAATGCACTTGGCATAGAAGCCTATATCTATAATACACTGTGGGGCCGTGAGAAATAAAAGCTATTTTAAGATGGTTGAAGTAAATGAAAATGTCATTAAATGAGCCAAATGATCAAATACCCAGCAAACACAAAAACATTTTACAGGAAACATAAATGTCCGCTTATATAGAGAGTATAAAATGATTCATAAAATGATTTAAAACAGTTTTGAAAACTTGATTCAAAACATTGTAACATATAAAGTTATCAAGTGTTGATAAAATATTTTCAAAATATATTTGCCAAAAATATTTTACAATAATATTTTGAAAACATTTGCTCAAGATATGATTTGTTTAAATGGTGAGAACAAAGACATGGTAAATTGTGGTAACCACAACCGGAAGCATGGTGAATTGTTATACACATTTTTGTTTCTCATATCAAACCTACAGGAGCAATCAATACAACTCACAATTTGGTAACATATTATTTTAATGGTAGGCCTCAATGGAAGATAGAAACAGAACATGAAAAAAATCAGACCACACCACTTTAATGTCATCTAACACTGAAGTAATGCATCTTATATGACAAATACAAATAAAAAACACCACAACCAAGGGGCATTCAAGCCCATGAAATAAAAATAATACTATTCTGCAGAATAGAATTTGACAACTCCCGTCAGGCCCCAACATAAGAAGTAATTATGCCGATAAACCCACTATCTTATCAGTTTTGACCACTGTGACATACACTCACAAGATCTATCAATATGGTTGCTTAGAAACACTTAATTAAGCTTCTTGTTGAAAAAATAATTAGCTGGTTTCTTAAAGATTTAAATACCTAATGTACTGATTAGATATTTCCACATGGGATTATAATGCCTATCTGCCTCCTTCTAAATATAATTGGTGTGCAATTATCTAGAATTAGATTGGCAAGATGATAAATGACTACAGCCACTGGTGACATATGCTCTATGGAAGACTAACAATGTAGCTGTTTGACTAATTTATAAAAACAAGCAGGTACTAAAATGTCACAGAAGGCATTAGTATTAATATAGTTCCAATCTGAATTGAAACAAATTTAAAATTTGGATGTGAATATTATGTTTGTTTGTTTGTTTGTTTGTTTGTTTACCCAGGTTGGTCCGTGAGGGACACATGCTAATCCATAGGAAATCCATGGTCCGTTCCAAGCTCATACTATAAAAAAGCACAAGCCTAGATAGCCAGTGTAGGCTAATAAAATAGATAGCATTGATAAACAAAGCAAGAAATGGAAGAAAATAGCAAGGAAAATGTGTTGAACATGCAGGGTTGTGTGTTATGTTATGGTCTTTTGTTTCTTTGGCAAAGGCAGTAATTAATGCAATTTTCATATTTGTCCAGCTTGCCCTGCTTACTGATCCACCTTTTCTCCACTAAAACTTGTTAGTGAGCCTGTAGATTGTCAACCCAATAGCTCCCAATATGAGGTCTGATGAAAGGATGTATATTGCCAATCATACACACATCTGAAAATTACCAATTCATGAGTCTTGAGCAGGGAGCCATATAGTTTACCCTTGTGACCCACCAAGACATTTTACATTCACCATACAGCTCTCAGAGCCAGAAAGGTTGGCTGCACCTGACTGCTCTATGGGAAAAGGTAATAAAGAAATTCAGGTCAAAGGTGGATGAATTAAGACTTGGAAGTGAAACCAATTATTACAAGATACCATTTGAAAGGTCATCACTCAGGTCTGCAAGCATGCATGCATCATCAACAGCTATGACATAGAATAACAACTGGTGTTTAATTGACCAGACAGATATTCACACATGCAGTGTCTTTTGTTGGTTTTCCTAAAGCATCACGTATGTACAGCATGATTGAAAGATAAGACAATGTGCCCAGCTGAGCTGTGTCATCTGGGTGAATCTTCATTTGTTCAGCTTAGATGAGTTGGAAGGGCATCTCATCACTTGGTCGTATGATTCTTTGAGCATTTCAAACTTAACTTGAAACTTTTTAAAACAAAAGTTAATGCTGTTGTACAACACAAATGGACGCTATATGTAAATAGCAGGTATATATCACTCTAAGATACCTGTCATAAATACTCAATAAAGCTATTACACACCTGCTGAGGATTACCCATTTATTCCTATCTATTGAAGATAGCTGTCAGAACTGCCCAATAAAGCTATCAAAATTACATATCTACAGAACATACCTGTCAGACCTATTGAGGTACGTATTACTGCTATCTCCTGAAGATAGCTTTTAAATAACTGGGTATTTATTTCTAACACTTCCACAACTCCCTACAAAAGAGAGCTAGTAAAGTGGCCCCCTTACTGGTATCTACTGCTGATGGTGTTAGAACTACCTAAATAAAGCTATCATGCTTGGCTTCAAAAAATGGTTATTAACACAGGCTGTCCTGACCTATTGAAGTAGTCAATCAAAGATTTGAAAATAATATTAAGTCAGCTGTCAGCTAATTAGCTGTCAGAACTACCCACTAGCGCTATCTACTGAAGATAGCTGTAAAGTGTAAGAACTACCCATCAATGTTATCTATTGAATACAGCTGTCAGAAGTACTCATCAGTGCTATCTTCTGAAGATAGCTGTTAGAACTACCATTATTGCCACCTACTACAGAATATAGATATTAGAACTACCTACTGTGCTATCTTCTGAAGATAGCTGTCAGAACTACCATTATTGTTATCTACTACAGAAGATAGATATTCTAACTACCCACCATGCTAGCTACTGAAGATAGGTATCAGAACTACTCATTAGTATTATATCACTCATACATAAATTCTAGACAGTTCATTGGTTGATTACCATTTGCTACCATTTGCCATTTTTACTATCACCCACTCCGTGTGATAGTCTTTACCATCATGTGCTTTGCCGTAGTGCGCCTAAGGCCAAACCGTAGCGCTGACTCTTGGACTCGCCGATTTAGTTATGGGGTGGACCCCAAAATGTGAAGTATATCACCGCAAAACATGGTGTTATGTTGATGAATAAAATGTATTTCCTACCTTAAATAGTATTTTAGTAATAGAATTTATGCATGAGTGATATAAAACAAATATTAACTGTCTTAAATTAGGTAATGGTGAAAATATAATCACTTTCGGTGAAAGATGCATTGTTCCATTCCACTCGCCGTTCGGCTCGTGGAATGGAACAATCCATCTTTCACCTCGTGATTATATTTCACCATTACACTCATAGACAGTTAATATTTGTATACTATCTACTGAAGATAGCTATCACACTACCCATTAGTGCTATATCTACTGTAGACAGCTATCAGAACTACTCTTTAGTACTATCTACTGAAGATAGCTATCAAACTACCCATAAGTGGAATCTACTGAAGCTTTACTGCTGTCAACTAAAGATTTGTCAGACTATCCATCTACTGATGATAGAACTGATTGGTCAGAATGACACAATAAAGCTTTCATAACTTTACCTACAGAAGATACCCGTCAAAATGTGCTGCATACTGAAATGAACAACCTGCTATTTCCTGACACTAAAATATATTTAATATAGCTACAGGAGACATCTGTTAAACATAATAAGGTCAACTACAGATGAATATTTATAAACCACCTGAATATATAAACCTGAATATAAATCACTCTTTTCTGAATACAGATTTTACACTATAATCCACATGCAATATAGATAACTCAATTAGATGATCTCACAGATAAGATTCAACTTCACATAATCAAATGAGAAATCCAATTTTTACATGTATCTCAATTTCAAATTTGCCACCTTTGTCCCCCATGGACCAGACCATGTCACAAATTAGTGTATAGATCTATAATACCCCATAGATACCCCACATACTAAAACTACAATCTCCCACAGTTCCTCTATGGTGATGTTGTTTGTCTCTTCCAATTCAACTTTACTGGACTTCACAAATGTCAGTATATTATCAAGGGCCTCATTTAGTGCGATACTTAAGGCAACTTAAAGCACTATTTCCAGTGGCTAATGGGTGGTATGGTCATGTTATCGGCATATCCCTTGCCATTTGAGTACAACCAATCTGTTTAATACAAGGCAGATTGATGGTGTGACAGGCAATGTAAGAAGGGAATATGTCATAGCTGCTCTATGGAAGATCAGATGAGTATTAAAAGTACAATGCCTAGTCTCTGGTTGGGAAGTAAATATAAATTATACTCAGGACTGTTCTTAATCTGTACCACATATCCTACTCTTTGGGTGTTTTAGGTAGCTCACATTATTTGATGTGAAAATTTCTTCAATTTAAATTAACACTTCAACATATGTAAGTATTAAGAGCAAAAACTGCTTGTTTGACCATTAAGAATAGCCTTCTGTGTGGTGAATGAATTTTCACTTCATTTGTATATTGATGTGGAAGCTCACTTGCTATATATTGTCTCTCAAAGCAGCTATTCCAAGTACCATTATCTATCATTCACTGATGATAAACCTGTCTTTATGATTACCAAGCAAAAAGGATCTCTGAAATGGCCTGCAGCAAAGTATACCTCACTAAATATGAGTGAATGATACAGAGCATAAGTAACATAAGCCTTTAACAGCATTAAAATATGCTATCTCTTACCCCTATGGAATGTTGCTGTTGACGAAAAAAAAAAACCTGACAAGGTTCAGTGTCTGTGTCTTGGAGAGTAGCGTATATACACTAAGCCAAAAAAGAAACTTATAATTTTTCACAAGGTCATAACTTAAAATCCTGTCTATCAAAATTAACCAAAATTACACAAAAGATTGCCTCAATACTCTACTCTAAACACATGTCAGTAACTATGCAGTTTTCCAACGGACACAACAGCAAAATGCACTGACATGCAACACCTTGTTGGACCACATTCACAGCGCAACAGATTTCTTTGGCTAGGTTCCAATTATTCGCCTGTGAATGTGATCCCGAAGCTGTTCCGTCAGTGCATTTTACTGTTGTGTCAGTTGGACAACTGCTTGGTTACTGACATGTGTTTAGAGTAGAGTATTGAAGTAATCCTGTGTGTAATGTTTGTTCATGTACAGGCGAATAATTGGAACCCAGCCAAAGAAATCTGTTACGCTGTGAATGTGGTCCAGGAAGGTGTTGCATGACAGTCCATTTTGCTGTTGTGTCAGTTGGAAACCTGTTTGGTTACTGACCAGTGTTTAGAGTAGAGTATTGAAGTAATCCTGTGTGCAATTTTTGTTCATTTTTATGGAGAGGGTTTTAAGATATGACCTTGTGAAAAATTATAAGTTTCTTTTTTGGCTTAGTGTATGTCTGCAAGTGAGTTCTATTTCTGAACCAATCACAGGTTATATTCCCGGCCCCCCAACTCAACCGAAAATTGGCAACCATGAGAGTTACCAAATAGCACGGAAAAGAAAAAAAGGAATTTTTTTACCAGTAGCAAGGACCGCGAAATTGGCAAAATAGGGGGTATTTAATTTGGACTATCCGCGAAATTTGACTGTGAAATCAGCAAAATAGGGGTTATTTTATTTACGCTATCCGCAAAATTTGGATAAAAGGGTTACTTGAGAAAATCCGGTAACTTTATGTCAATATCTAGTGTCATTGAAAACGGATATTTGAAATTCTAGTCATTGAAAAGGAGTGTTTGAAATTCTAGTCATTGAAAGCCATGAAAAAAGGGGTTGTTTTTGGCCAAATTTTGTCCTCGATTTTGCATGAAAAAGGGGGGTAAATTTGATTAAAAATCATTGCAAAGGGGGTCTTTGAAATATTTGGTAACTCCAGTGGCGTAGCCAAGGGGGGCAGCTGCCCCCCTGTGAAAAGTCTTGCCCCCCTGTGGGATGGTGACCGCCCCGACATTTAAGACTTTTTTGTGTTTCTGACCAAATTTACATTATATTTTGCCATTTTAACCTAAAAGTGCCAATTTTTGCATCGCTTTTCTGTACCATATTTCACCAGTTTAGCTTCAATATGGCAAAATTTTTCGCTGATTTTGTCGCCAAAAGGTGCCTCCCTTAAAATTTGTCTAGCCCCCCCTTGCCCCCCCCCTCTGAAAAAGTCCTAGCTACGCCACTGGGTAACTCTCATGGTTGCCAACTTGTGTGTTGAGTTGGGGGGCTGGGTTATATTTACCTTTGGAACTTGCTCCTGTTTAGCTGTTGTTTTTATCATAAAATTCAGTCTTTAGAAGTTACATATATATCAAGGGTTGAGAGCCAGAAAGCCTTAACTCACGAAGGATTTTTCATGAGTTATGCTTTCTGGTTCTCAACCCTTGACATGTATGCAGTACGCACATGAAAAATGTGGCCCTATTGCTATAATATCCGCTCTAAAAATTTTGCACATAATATCGCACACAAAAATAGCTACATTTTAGTTTCAAATTGGTTTGGTATAAAATATTAGAAAATAATGTCAAGAACAAACATTTTTGTAAGCGGCAGTAGGCCCTATAAGCTGCAATACAATATCTTTTGAATCATTTTTGCTTACATTGTCCTATTTGATATTACACTGTCTAGACCTTATTGATACAATACTATTAAGTAAGTAATAAAACAATGAAATGTTCCTATTCTCCAGGACAACATGCATACACTACATAAATCTTGTGTTACATAAATCTTTTTAGAACCCCAATGGAATATGCCATGGCTTTGCGGTTATCTTCTGTAACATATGTACTGTGTGCTTTAATTCATGTATGTGTTTTAAAACTTTCAATCACTACTTTGTGTTATATAAGATTAAAATAAAGTGAACAGAAATAGTATCCTTTAAGGCGGCTGTGTACTCTCAGACATGCATGTAGTAAAAGTGCAATAACTTTGTAATTATTTGCGCAAGACATATAAAAGTATACATTTTTATGAAGGCAAGATATCAATAAATCTTAATATAAATACAGATTTGAGTTAAAAACAACAATTATGAAGAAAATCACAAAAAAGTGAGTTTTTGGCAATATTTGTCAGGTACATCATAACAAAAAAAACACTCTTTCCAAAATATTTTATTTTGTTTTTAGCTCAATCTTGAGGCTCCATTCCAAAAACGGTTTTTAATTTTTTGATATTGGCCTTATTTTTTTAGATATTGACCATATAAGGAATCAAAATGAACTTTTTAAAATTCACAAATGCCTATTTGCACAAAATGATGCCTAAAATCGGAAATAGACCAAAATATAAAAAATGAGAAAACCGTTTCTTGAGTCGATCATGCTTTTTACGATGATCATATTTGCTTACCTATAGATGCTGTATATATTGAGTTATCGTAGTACCTAAATCGTCATTTTACCGAGAAAATGAACATTGAAATAATGGCCGTTGAAGTTTAAAGTGGTCACATTTTGCACTTTCATCGAATCTCACAGGAGAATGCGGCAGTTTTCGTTTTTGTACCTTATATTACGTGAACATCGGGTAAATCCACAGACCCTTGAGAAGTTTGATCGAAATCCATTCATAACTTGATATTTAAATCGGGGGAAAGAACTTGAAAAAACCCACATTTTATCAGCTAAAACGGAGCCATTTGACCGCTAGGTTTTTGTGAAATCAGTGCTTCCGCGGTGCTTCCATAAGATGCGCCGCGCTTGCAGATAAGCGTCGCGTATGTGTAGCGTATTTGTGCGTTAACAAATTGCGCGATACGTAACGCGATGTGTTGTTGCGCGCGTGTACCCTGCTGGTACAACAAAGATTTTCTTTCCTTTTCAATTTCAAACACGAGTGGAATAGTGAAATAAAATCCTTAAAATATTGCAGTTGGAGTTTGCAAATCTGGATTTTCATTCCTTGTATTTATAAAAAACATAACAAAGTACAAACATATCAAAAAAACTCAATTTTGAGAAAGAAACAATGTCTAGAGTACACAGCCGCGTTAATATACAAAGCATTCTTAACTGCTTTTTATTTCATTTTTAATTTTCCCATCAGAAAAGAGAATTGTCATTGACATAATGACTAGATATTTTCCTGTTGGACAAATATTTTAATTAAAGTATTTTGTGCACATTCAATCTAGCACAAATTTCAGTATTTGCAAAAGTATTTTACTCAAGTGCAGATCTACAATTAATTTGTGAAATAAAGAAATAGCAAATTTTTGAAATTTATTACGAATGAAAATTAAATCACTTAACAAATTCTACTTCCATGTTGATTCAATGGTAGATGGTTTAATACATGGAAAATTTATCAATTCTAAGCAATAATTCTATTAATACTCCATGCTTGTAGGTAAAATTTCATAATGTAATTTCTAGAGGGATTTCTCCTAGGAAGGAAGCATGAAAAATTTAGTGATTGAATCACAAAAAAATACAATACATTAGGAAACAATCATATCAAAATGTCTTCATGGATTTCCCCTAAGAACTTGCAGTAGGCTGTGAGTAAAAAAAGTAATAATTATGATTAAGAATGATAGCTGCCATGTGAATGATTGTAACTACTGAGACTTCTCAAGAGTAAAATAATATGTTTTATCTAAATATTGAACCAGTTTTGCAGCCTAATGCTGGTTTCATCCTTTCTGCTGCTTGGCGCTCATGCCGCTGAATTCAACTCCTAGCGCTCTGTCACCTTTGGTAAGTGAATGACAGAGTGATCGATATATTGGCTTGCTGTTGGTTACCGCTGATCACCACTAGCATTTCTGGTGCGACTGCGCAGTGAAACAAAATCATTGTTAGAGTGGTAGGAAAGAATGAAACCAGCTTGTGTATTTGGCTTGATTTGCGGCCACTACCACTATATGTTAAGTGACAAGGAATTCTGCCCCAGTCATGCTAAAATTTAATCATAACACCTTCACTGAAATGAAATGAAATGAATGTTCCTCAGCCCTTACCTAAAATCAGAACATATGGACATTCCATACACAACATCTACTGATGTGACTGGATATCTACAAACTGCCAAAAACTGTTTCAGTTATGATATTGGTTCATCCAATAAAATAGGTAAGTGTACTTATCCCTGAATAAATACAACTTTTGAAGATGAATGAGGCTTACACTGTGTGATTACACAAATGTAAATTCAATAATAAGGGCATGTAGAAAATATTTGAGATGTAAGACTAGTTTATTTAACTAAAAGCAGCTTTCTTTCCCTCATCCACACATACAACATTCTACACTCACACAGCATCATGCTCTCAATGATTAACCACCACAGCTTTATGATATAAACATATCACTAGAGACATTCGGTTTCTATGCATATGTGCCATAAATAACTAGGACATGATTTCACACATGCAACTTTGGTTCAGCAAAGGGGTTTCCCCTGTTGCTGAAAGATGTTGTAATTACTCCTGAGAGAAACATTTAATGACGAGTTGTTTTGATAAAACTGAAAGCTGTGATAAAAGTAGTAATGGGTGAATGATTTATTCCTGAATAAAAACATGCAATATGTTTGACTCATCATTTCAGTAGCTCACTTTTGTTTGTTACAAATCTTTAAATACCTAGTATCTTCAGCTGTGGAAAATGGCTGCTATACTTATAATCAGGAGAGACAAAACTTACAAAAGCTACTTTCTGATACCAGTTGACAGATTTCCACTATAAATAACTGATAATGTCATTTATTGGTGATAGCAATCAAAGTTATCTATGTCTACTGATGATAGCATCTACACCCATTTATAGCAATAAAAGCTGTCTACTGAAGATAGCTCAAAACTATCTTATGAAGATTTATACAGATGACACTAGCGATAGCTATATTCAGGCTATTCACATGTAACAGCTGTAAAACCAAATACACAAAATTCTTCAATAAATGTTGCAATGTCTGACACTGGTGTAAGTAGTAGTAGTATCTAATACAAATTCTTTTCAATATGCTAAGCAAAGCTAAAACCTGTCTTGTCTCAAATTGAGAGTATTAAACACCATGTTGGATTTTGCAGTGACAGATTTGAATTGTGCACACTAACCTAATCCCGCAATCCTACATACACACAGAAGGGCGATTTGTTCGAATGCTGGTGACGTAGCCACATAAATGCACTGATTCGAATCTGCCACTCCAAAATCCAACATGGCGTTACTCTCAACTTGAGACGAGACACATTATATAATTTTGCAGTTTAATACCATAATGGTAAACCACACTGATCTACATCCAAAGTGTTATGTTGCTACCTCCTCCTGTCTGAGCTGCCACTGCTCCATTCCACATCATTCATGCATAGCAAATACACTATGTCATAAGCCTCTTCAAGCATGTCATGCAGATCTGTGCATGGAATTCATTACATAGAACATGGAACTGTAACTTTGTATTTCTTCAACGGAATACAAACAAATGTAAGCTTTGGAAAGTACATTGAACTGAATGAGGAAAGGAATAAGATATGCACATGCATGGTTGAAATAACAGCAGCTATTGTTGATCCAATTTATGCTGTTATCATTTGTGCTTTTGAAGGGGTTTGCTGAGATGCGATGCACTGTGGTAAAAAAACTTGGTTGATATTCAGATTTGTCTTGTTTATCTCTGCTACAATGCTTTTCTAGTTTTCAAAGATTTTTTATTATCATTTTGCTCAAATTTCCTCTGGCATAAAATGCTCAGGACTCTTTAAACCATGATTCAATTCAGTATTATTTTGTAGAGACATTTTCTATCTAGAATTTAGTTTTTTTTAAATGACGACATCAATTCATTTGATAACAGTTAACACAAATTCATTGCCGAATTATACGAATTATAATAATTGTAATAGCTGACTCTATCATGACATACCATAGATGCTATCTCAGTATAAAATTCTCTAATTATGTGCTCTAGCATAACCTTTTCCTTATCAAGAACAACTAAAGATGTATGATAATATTACGATCACCTGTTGAGATAGCTTACTTTGCACACCTGGTATGCAATATGACCCAATATGACCCAGAAGAATATCACTTTATATACTTTAATATGACAATATCATCACCACCGAGGAATGGAGGCGCAATCTCAAAGAAAAGGGTAACGGGTAGAATTTGTAATGTTAAGTCATGTTAGTTGAAACTTCTAGATGTACTACAGAGACTCTACAGATGAGTGAGTAAAGAGATACCTTGGCAACTGTGGGAGGCAGACAAGAGGATGGAAGAAAGATAAAGAGGGATGAAAGCATCTTGGTCATGTTGATGACCTAAGCAGGTGTACAGACATACAATAATATATATCAGTGTTACTTTTTGCCTCATAGAAACCTTTCCTTATAATTGATTGACATAATAGACTATAGATGATGCAACATAATAGGGATTTGACATTTTACAAGTATTGTAGTGCTTCAATAAATGTAAAATTATTTATTATGTTCTTTTCTACTTTAATTAAAGCTCGGATTTAAAAAAACACTTCACAAAATAAAATAGGTCAAGTCATGAGGAAGTATTACTTCCCAATATGATAACATAAAATATGCACAATGCATCAGAGGCCAACTCTTAGAATAATGCAACAAATCTGCATTCTACAGTGTCTTATTCTATAATACAAATTCCATCAGGATGTCTGTCTTATGCCACAGCAATCACAGTTGAGTAATAAATATTTCTATGTCAGCCTCTTTCTTGTTGGTGTCTACTAATCTACAGAGAACCTCTTATACCTCCTCTGATAGCTACTTGAGTAGTCATAGAAGCCAGGAGTCGTAATTTCTATCAGTCCAAAACACTTAATGAAATGCTCTTAAATGGCAAGGGATGGTGAAGGAGAACTCACTCTACTGATGGAAACTAATGTTACATAATCAACATTCTTGTCTTGAGTTCAATATTTGGTTGTGACTTGTCTAGACAGTTTATTTAGTGCAAGTATAATGCTTAATATTTCCCAACACAAAATAAAAGTTTCTACTTGCCATATATAATGGCACTAATTGGATATGACTATCATAAATTAAAAACAGATGTAATTAACCATCATTATAATGATTGATTTATTAATTAATCTACAAAAAAAACATTTTCAAATTGAAAAAGTTTGATTCTGTATTCATGGTATTTCCTTGGCACATCTTTATACAACATACCAAAACGTAATTACTTCTTATGGTTAACATCAAGCATACTGTATTCTAATAAGACATTTGAAATTGACTACCGTCAAAATTGTTCTCATGTTTTCAAACATACAAGATTCATGTCTATATTGTTGACAATCTATGTCATTAGCTTAAGTAATGCATGTTTTCTTGAAGTGAATATCTATGTACACATAAAATAAACATGTGGAGCAACTAATGGTTCTTACAGTTATGTGATAACGGAAGCTTACCCGGTGATCTAGTTCCAGCTTAAACGGGACTGATGAAATACAGAATGAGTTGGCACATGGATGTGAGAGTCTACTCTAACATCCCTGGCCGGCAGTAGCAAGTGAAGCAGAATGTACACATTTTGTAGCAAACAACCGGTATGCACAATGCACTATGATCAAATTTGGAAAGATTCTCTCTAATATTCATACATTCACTTTGATTTTATAAATGCTATTTTGTGTCACACTCATACTGCATACAATGGCAATCTGGCAATAACCTTGAGATAAAGTATATGTTCGTTTGTAAATGGTTCTAACTGTGGAGGTGTGTGTGTTTTGTCACATTCATACTGTGGAGTCTGCTAACAACCGTGGAGCTCCACAGTTGGAGATAACCTCAAAAATGGGGTTTTTGAGCCATAGAGGGGGGGTATTCCACCTGTCATTTTCTGATTAGAGCAACCTCCACAGTATGGCGGTTGCTGTGAGATTTGTGTAAAAAAATCTCCCCAGGTTGAATGTGGGTGTGTGAATCTCCCCAGTTGGAAAACACACCCCTGTCTGTGTTTGCCTCCAAACGTGGACATTGTGTTTTGCTATCTAACCGAGGACGTGTGTATGATGTTTTCATCGCCTAACCGTGGACTAAAATGGCGGATTTTTTGTGTGTATATACGAAACAGAATTTTAGCCATCACCCTGCTGACGGTAGTTTTTACACGTGTGGTCCTCGGTTTCAGGCAAATAGCATTTAAAGCATCTAGCATGCATTTGAGGTCTTTTGCAGCAGTTTGAGACCGAGGACAGTCCTCGGTTGGAAGTAGGTCCACAGTTTAGGGTGAAAAATCTTGTGTGTGTCCTCGTTTGTCGGCCAACACGTACGCACACACCTCCACACTTGGCAGCATCTACAAGAGGGGGGTGTGTATGTGCTGTCTACTGAAGATAACTGAAGATAACTCTTGTTGCTGTCTTCTGAAGATAGCATTTGTGTCTGTGTGCTGTCTTCTGAAGATAGCTCTAGTGGGTGGACAAGCTTTACTATAATAGAAAGATGAACATAGGATTTACTACATAAAATTTAGGCTGTGGCCCATGTTTTTTTACCTGATGCTCAGTGCAAAGAGCACTTCCAGATTGGCAAAAGAAATGTACATATCAAGAGGTAACATTAGGTTTTATCAAATTTAATACGTTATTCGTTCACAGTGAGCCAATAAAGCTGCTTGAAAAAATTTTGATTCAAAAAAAATATTCACTGCAATGTCATCACAGATTGAACCAATATAGATTCAGCAGAATTTTATGAAAATATTCCACCATTAATTAAAAATATTATTCACTTGTCTGTTATAAATCATCTGTGATAAACTACGTAATAAAAGTAGGGAAAATAATATTCTTATGATGGCATGTACCTGTCACAACATTAAAGTCACATTAATGTACCCCCCATGAATACAACATTTCCATAAAACATTTTTTTAAACTTGATATCACTTGAAAGTAATCCAAGATCACTGTACTTTAATATCAGCATCTTCTCAAGTAGTCATCACACTACTTGAAATACTGGTACAAGGAATGGTATGAGCGTGATCAAATTTGCCGTCGTCAAATATGCGTAACCTTTAGGTGTTAATCCACCTGTCTCATAGACACTCAATTGTGAGGAGGAATTCTCATTCTGCAATATCCACCATTATATACACATTGATATAATCAAAACCTGAAGACAGCTGGATATACAGTTACATGTACATATAGTATGGTAATGTTCTTCTCACCTTACGTGCCTGCATGCATGGACTACTTTTTTATCATTTATAGCACATTGATAAGTAATTTCATGCTTGGTTCTCTTAATGAAAATCTGCCGATTAAGTTGTGATGTCTTAATATTTTGGGAGGTTATTAGTGTATCATATTTCATGTACTATTCAAAATCAGAAATCTGATAATGATAAGCATTTTGAATGCAATGTATGTTGCCAAGTTTCACTTGCTGTGATTTATAATTAGTTAATCAATTTCAAATACTGTATTACTAGACTAATTGCCAATTCAAAATCAATGTATTGTAACCTGTTTACCTCAATATTTTTGGGTCCTTATTTTTCATTCTTATCATCAATTAATATTTTAATTGACATTCACATGGTAATTAGTGTTATCTTCAAAAAAAATTACCCACTGCAGCTGAAGAGAATGTAAGCAACAACTGTTGGTCATCTATCTCATAAGGCAAGCTCACACTCTGTTGTTGTTTGTTAATTACCTTAATGCTATTGCACCTGTTTCAAGGGGAAAACAACATTCAATTAATGCTTGCAGTAGATTCAGTTTACAATCAAAGGATCATTGCCCCCAACTTCACCATACGATCTGACTTCACCCAAAGCATCAGGTGATGTTACATAAAAACAAGAACTCTCGTCAAGACATAGCATACAAACACAGGTGCTATCTTCATAAGACAACACACACAAGCTATCTTCAGAAGACAGCAAGTCACAAACAGAAGAGCATTCTTCACAAGATGACATACACTAGAGCTATCTTCAGAAGACAGCACACAGACACAAATGCTATCTTCAGAAGACAGCAACAAGAGTTATCTTCAGTAGACAGCACACACACACACCCCCACACACAAATGCAAGAGCTATCTTCAGAAGACAGCATGCACACAAAAATGTAAGAGCAATCTTCAGAGGTCATTACACAAACACAAGACCTATCTTCAGTAGATAGCAATTTTCAGTAGATAGCATTATGTACAGAAAAGTGCTATATCTCCAGTAGATAATCTCACAAAACAAGTGTTATTTATAGGTAATTCACAGAATGAGATATATTCAGTACAAAGTTCACAAATACAAGCACCATCTTCAGAAGATAGCATGCAGCTGCAGTGCTCAACAAGTAAGTGTTATATATTAGTCAGTACACCAATAAGAGCTTTTTTGTGGTAGATAGCAAACAAAAACAAGTGCTATCTTCCATATAACTCACAAATAGCTATCTTCATTAGGCAACTGGTAAGCAGGTGCTATCTTCAGTAGATAGCACACTAAGA
This sequence comes from Amphiura filiformis, assembly GCF_039555335.1. Taxonomy (NCBI): domain Eukaryota; kingdom Metazoa; phylum Echinodermata; class Ophiuroidea; order Amphilepidida; family Amphiuridae; genus Amphiura; species Amphiura filiformis. Next base: position 49,927,373 of record NC_092630.1, on the reverse strand, counting down.
ATCCATTTTTGGTATCTGGCTTGCAAATATTTCTAATGTAGTTATCACACAGAAATCAAATATTATTATCATTTTACTGATTGAATGGGATACAAGGCAAAAGACTGTATGAAGACATAAATATATGTGTCTAGGCCACGCACATGCAATAGCTATCTTTCATAGGTATCAGCAAAATAATTTGTGCAACTTTTGATAAAATTTGAAGACAAAAAATTTGCATTATGAGCTTACATGATGCTATCTATCTACACCACCGTCATAAAAGATGTTAGATATTTAATTAAATTATAGTATCATAATGCAATGACCCTCGCTCATTCGATACAGAAAAACACTCAGCAGACACGTGCAAATTATTAATTACGACCATATAACAATAATTTACTGCCCACGACATACACATTTCCCTTAACAGGTGTAGGCTGTGATTTACCCAGGGTAGGAAGACTGAGGTTATATATTGCCCAGGGTTTAGATATAACAAACTCTAGCTGACTGACTTGGCTGGCATGACTGCCTGCCCGCCTGGACGGCCAGAAATTCAACCCCCAACTGCACAGCATGCCAATCAGAGGCCAAAAGTTTTTATGTTTAATTTTGACACATCAAGAAATCATCTACAGTGGTAGGTCAGAAATAAGATCTATAGTGGAAGACTTCCAGATATGTGAACTGTCCCAGAATAACTGCACTGATATACTCAAGCTGCATGCATGGTGTACCATTTACATCTACATCTGTGATCAGACCTTGAAAAATATCAGACTGCAATTTGAGTAAGCAGATCATAGCAGACATAATGTGACTAGAACATTACCTTTAATTTCTAACCCTGGTCATAATTTAACCTTTAACCTACATAAATGGTGCCATCACCTGTTCCCATGTACTATTACATTTAAATATGACACGCTTCAAATTTGCAGCATCATGATGCAACTTCTCATACCAATTGCCATAGCTATACTCTAATGAGACACATACTTCCTTTTACAAAATGTGCATACTATAAGCATCCAGCATGTAATGACAGCAATGGTGGAGCGATGACCTTACCGCCTACATGGGACATATGGACAAGACAATTAATTAAGCAAGAGACAAAAAAGAAGCAGGTTAACAGCATGTAATGACAGAAACGGTGGAGCGATGACCTTACCGTCTACATGGGACATATGGACAAGACAATTAATTAAGCAAGAGACAAAAAAGAAGCAGGTTATGGTCAGCAATGACCAAGCACAGCCTGGTGAGGTTACAAAGTGAGTTGTAATTACGCTGTGCCACTCATTGGCTGTTGATGGTTGAAAAGAGTAAAAACCCTCTCAGTTTGCAAATACCAAAGTGAGTGCACTGCACACACCATGCATTAAAAAGGAACCTTCTTTATGTTATTTATGCACCATTTAATATCTTAAATTGCCACTTAATTTTATTACAATTTTATTTATAGTCCAGTTAATTTTTGCAGTACAAATGGTATTATAATTAAACTTGGTTTGTTCCGATTGCAAAACCATTGAAAAATTACAAATAATGGCAAACACTGAAACCATTAAAATTCTAGCCAATTTCAGCAAGAAATTACATCATAGAGTATATTATAATACTTGCAACCATACTGCCATGGCAATGAAACAAACCAATTCACTTGTCATGACGAAAAGAAAATTTTTCATAAATTAAAAAGTATAGACATATTGATTAATCATGAGTAAATTTCAAAGGTGAAATCAATATTCAAGCAATAAGGAACCTTGCATGCATTTACACCGCTCATTTACATTATAAACACAAAAAAGGTCTGTTTGCCTTTTCAGCTCAAAATTTATTTGGGTTGGTAGGTCGTTTTTTGTTGTTGTTGTTTTTTAAGATTCTAAAGAATGCTAAAATCCTACTGATACACACTGGATTTGTGTGTTCCAACCTTTGTTCTGATACTTTATAGTAAAGCTTGGTGGAATTTATGTTGCAGAATGGAGCATAAAAAATCACTCTGCGGCGTTTAATGTTTTACAATACATCCAGCTGCTATTTATCTGTGTACAGCATTTGTTTTACAGCATTCATTGATGTCTAGAGGTGAATAAATTGGGATCAAAATGTCACTAATATTTAGTGCTGAGAATTGCATCAAAATGTTTAAAAGCTCCATTTCCACTTTGTTAAAAACAAACAAAGTGATAGTGACTTTAAAAAAAAAACATTGTTGGGTTGGTTGGGAGAGGGCAATCAAACTTTTTTTTTCAAAAGCCTTAGAGCACTTGTTGGTCAATAAGTAGGTCTTAATCTCAACCTCATGTATTCATTTAGGTTGCTTTTCTTGTATCAACAAACACAGTAGAACTTAGGTTCCTGGGATAGAGATCATGAAGTATTTATTACTATTTTAATACTGCAAAATACACAATTTTTGCAGTACAAATTTTCATCTACAAAATTAAATGTTGTGGTATGAAGATATCTATGATACAATGTAAGATATGTGTGTGATTTTGGTAAATATATTTCAAAGACAAACGCTTTCTATAAAAAAATCATAACCTAACAAAATTATTGCGTATTACGGTATTAGTGTAGTCATTTCCAATATGCCTTCATCACAAACAAGTCAATCCATATTTTTCAATTTTCTGAATTATATACCAGCTTCAATCGATCACGAGTTGCTCCAGATTTTGATTAATAAAGCTCACTACGTATAGCTACGCCACTGATAGTACAAAATGTTAGGTAATTGAGAGGCAATGTAATATCAATGCTAGCTAATGGCAAATTCATATCACTTATAAGTCACATAAACCATGTTAATATACTCTTTTGTGTAGGACAATTCTATTAACATGAATATATAGAACAAATCCATTCAAGAGCTTTCAAGGTAGATGATGCCACTAGGCATTTCTAAATATAGCTCTCTTTTAGGCTTAAAAATGATGTAAGACAATGATGCATTCAACAAGACTGTCATAGGATATACTTCATGTGCATCATACCTCCATTAGAAGGTTAGCAATGGGCCCTTCCAGTTAAAATCCATACACCCCCTACCCCTAAGGAAATCCATATTCCACCCATTTAAAATGGAGCCACCCATTCAGGGTAACCCAATTTGAAATTCACACTCCCTCTTTGGAAGATTAATGCCATGCCTTTCACAGGGATGTATGTATTTTAACTGGAACAGCCCAACCATTGAATCTTCTCCTTATGTCAAATCTAAAACATTTTACAATGTACCACTAACCTAAAATCTGCTACTATTCAAACACTATTAAAACCCATTTAAAAAAAGTTCAATACACATTTACAATTCAACGGATGTTACATTCTAAATAATTCACTCGTCTTAAAAATCCTAAAACGGCACACTTCGATTACACCGGTGCTTTAAACCAAATACAATGCACCCCATACATTAGCCCATACTAACAAACTCTGTTGAACCAATTTACAATCCATGAATTTTTTAACTTGCAAACAACAAGCAAGTGAAAATAAATAAGAGATGGTAAAACAGCAACTACACATGCAAAGACGTCACGACAGGACTAACGGTGGCAGTCAATAAGTGAATTCCAAATGTCTCCATAGCGTTCTTATTTAGTGAATGCCACAGTTCTGTGTGTATAGTCAGAGAAGACACCTTATACTTCCCATAATCCATTTCTTCCCTGTACTGATTTGCTATTCAGTGCAACATAGGGTCAACAGAGACAAGATATGTACCTAAATAAATCAGTACAGGGAAGAAATGCATTGTGGGAAGTGTAAGATATCTCCCCTGATGTATATATAGTAGTGGGAGGAAAGTGATCACTGGTGTGGGAGTTAACATTATTGGGACTTGAGCGACATTTCAAACAAGAAAGGTTGCTTAAAGGTGATGTGTAGTGCTGACATTAATAGGGCTGATGATACCATTTTTTTACATGGATCAAATGTTCTCATATGGTAGTAGGCTATATAGACCTATACAATGAGTTCACATAAAGCACGAAACTAATCAAGACACTGTGTAGTTCCAAAATAAGTGCCATATTATTTTCAGGTTCACAGAAGACTGCCCTGTATCAACAGAGAAAGGTAAATAATTGGTGGCTCTGAAAAGAGCCATTCACTGAAGACTGCCCCGTATCAACAGAGAAAAGTAAATAATTAGTGGCTCTGAAAAGAGCCATTCACTGAAGACCACCCCTTATCAACAGACTATGTGAGAACCTTGCCTATCTGCTGATGCAACTGCAGACAATTTGCAAGTAAGTTGGTTGCCCTGTACCTCTTTGTGTGATTATTAAATCAATGGGCTGTCCCTTGCCTATGAGGTCAATACCTCAACTTTACACTTCAAAGTAGCACTGCAACAGTAACCTCCATCTCGTAACTTCGAAAGATGAAAACAGACTGGCATCAAAACTTTTTTCAATTTTTAAAAGATTTTTTTTTTCAATTTTTTGTTCTTAAACATTTTGTTTAAATTATTTAAGTTAGTGTAAGAAGTTCACATGTTTTGTCTTCAAGTAATGCATGCATGCAAGATGCTATAGGATGTATTCCATGTACAGCAGCTGTCAGATGCTAGTCATGTACAGTAACATCTGAACATCAGTCACAAACAATGTTTGAATCTAGAATGAAGTGTGGATACAAGGGGAGAAGACAAGACTCCATCTTGTAAAAGTCAATACTGTTTAAGATTTATTTGCATGCAGCCGGCTACAGAATTAAAGGGGCATTGCTGACTGCTGAAACTTTCCATACATATTCAATTTTCAGAGATTGCACTGTGAGAAAATGAGATATGGAAACTGATATGGAGTCTTGTTGACAGCACAAAAATGAATACAGGACTATAATAATATAGGACATATATCCTTACACTTCTAACATATCAAAAGTGCTTTTCCTATTTGAAGATGCATAGGTAATGGTTGCTTTGGAGCATTATGTACCTTACATGTTTTTTTTAAGATGTTCCATGATGGACATGGAGGTGCCAAAGTGGATATATGGGTAAAAATGCAACACTCTTTTCATCTACAAATATAAATCTACTGTGCACAAAAAGTATCCAAACACTTAACACAAAACAAATTCTTAAAGACACTACAGCTAAATTTCAAAATAAGCTGGCCAAAAGACGGATAATTTTGTTCTGCATACTTTGATACCTCATTTGGCATGATGCAACTTTATTCCACTAACCTATATGCATTTGAATGACAAAGGTAGAGTTTCAAAAGTGACAAATTTGGATATCCTCCTTCAAGGTGTTATTATGGCCTCGTTAAAGCCCGACAGATGAACACTCACTCCGCTACGTTCAATATCTGCATGCTTCAAGGGAAAAGTCAATGTAAATTTTTGTCGTTTTTGAAACGCTCTCTTTTTTATTCAAATTGCTATAAGTTAGGGAAATAAAGTTGTATCGTTCCAAATGAGGTATAAAAATACGCAGAACAAAATTCTTCATCTATCGACTAATTCTAATTTGGTGTTAGTATCTTTAAAACAAATGACTTTTGCAGATACTTTCCGTGCGCAGATTGGTGAAGAGAACTGAAGATCATTAGTTTTGCCTGTTGATGATCAATGAATCACAAAAAGTCATTGTTTACCTTTTTCAATCTAAAACAAGAAACTTTGCTTTAACTTTTCCAAAAGCCAAGTACACCGCATAACCACACACAAGACTCATTATCTCTACTGCTCTTCTTAATGGTTAAATAATATCTGTAACTGTCAACACAATTCCAGTCAGAAATTTGCAACTACACAAAAGGTCAGAGACCTGATGAATGCCCTGGATCAGGCCGGCTGACGTGACTCGCATGACTACGCTAAGACCGGCATTCCTAAATCAAAAGAGACGATCAAGTTCCAATGAAGCCACAGAATGAGGAAAATAAATAGATGAGGTTTATTATAGCTTGTTCTGATTTTCGATGAAATGATATACTTGAAACGGCTTGGATTTATGAAGGCAACAATAAATAAACTTTTGCGCTTCTATTAACGAACTAAAAGACCGCTGTAAGAATCTATAGACAAGACAAGAGGGGCAATACAGCTTATTTCAGCAATCTATATCATAAATGTTGATGATGACGTTGACTGATAACAAAGAGGATGATTTATACGTAAGCAGTGCTAAGGCATTGTCTTTAATGAGGTGAGCAGATATGACTTGATATCACACCATTAAAAAATCAATGACAATAACAACTTGTTATTGTCATCAAAACTGCACAAATTTTCCTTTCACAACCGGTATAAACAAATAATTTAGCAGCTATCAGAACTACTTAAATTATTAACACTTGATCTAACATTTTAGAAGATAACTATAGGTTTTCTCAGTTAATTTAGCACATTTTTCGTTATATTTAATATCCCGTTAAGTTTGAATTCGTCCATAAAATTTGGAAGTGTCTATTTGTAAACTTAAATTTCGTCTTTGGTCAAATATATTCATAGTTTGGTAAATAAGATTCATTAAATGTTTAATTAATTTCGTCCAAATGGTCTTAAATTTCGTCCAATGCAGGGGTTATCAACTCATTGTGTTAGTTTATTTCGTCTTTGATCACAACTTTTCAAATTTAGGTCATTTAATTTTGTCTTTAACATTCATAAAGCATGTAGAAGTGGGCCTACATATTTTCATTTTCTTTCTTTCTTTCTTTCTTTCTTTCTTTCTTTCTTTCTTTCTTTCTTTCTTTCTTTCTTTCTTTCTTTCTTTCTTTTTCTTTCTTTCTTTCTTTCTTTCTTTCTTTCTTTCTTTCTTTCTTTCTTTCTTTCTTTCTTTCTTTCTTCATTTCTTTCTGCATTTCTTTCTGCATTTCTTTCTGCATTTCTTTCTGCATTTCTTTCTGCATTTCTTTCTGCATTTCTTTCTGCATTTCTTTCTGCATTTCTTTCTGCATTTCTTTCTGCATTTCTTTCTTTCTGCATTTCTTTCTGCATTTCTTTCTGCATTTCTTTCTGCATTTCTTTCTGCATTTCTGCATTTCTTTCTTTCTGCATTTCTTTCTGCATTTCTTTCTTTCTGCATTTCTTTCTGCATTTCTTTCTGCATTTCTGCATTTCTTTCTGCATTTCTTTCTGCATTTCTTTCTGCATTTCTTTCTGCATTTCTTTCTGCATTTCTTTCTGCATTTCTTTCTGCATTTCTTTCTGCATTTCTGCATTTCTGCGTGCATTTCTTTCTGCATTTCTTTCTTTCTGCATTTCTTTCTTTCTGCATTTCTTTCTTTCTGCATTTCTTTCTTTCTGCATTTCTTTCTTTCTTTCTTTCTTTCTGCATTTCTTTCTTTCTGCATTTCTTTCTGCATTTCTTTCTTTCTGCATTTCTTTCTTTCTTTCTGCATTTCTTTCTGCATTTCTTTCTTTCTTTCTTTCTTTCTGCATTTCTTTCTTTCTTTCTTTCTGCATTTCTTTCTTTCTTTCTTTCTTTCTTTCTTTCTTTCTTTCTTTCTTTCTTTCTTTTTTCTTTCTTTCTTTCTTTCTTTCTTTTTTTTTTATTTCTTTTTTTTTTTCTCTCATTTCTATATCATATATGTGTCAATTCAATGACTGAATGGGACCCTGGACAATTTGGATAACTTTGTTTAAATATGCTCCAAAGGTAAAACCATGCAAAACTTTAGGATCTTGACAGATCTCTTGCCTGTTCTTGTTATACTTTATTTATATATAAATATTCCATATTTGATCTTATTTAATGGATTTTGACTTATCCATCTAACCATCAATTGGTTGTCTGGCGATGGAACGAGCAAGATAGGTCTGTGCATGGTTGTACCAACGGGCACACTTGTCTGGAGTTATGACATCCACATTTTCTTGTGCCACTTCTTCTAGCAATTGGGCTCTCCATGCCTGCAAATTGAGACCAGCCTCTCTAGCAGCAGTGGCATCTCCAACCCTTTGTTGCATCTCTGGTAGTGAAAGGGATCGCTTAACACCAGCCTTGAATGCTGAGTGGCACATCTCTACTGGATTGAGAAACGGAGAATAAGGTGGAGTTCTGTTCACTGCAATGTTCTGGAATTCATCGGGGACTCTGGCATTGATGTGCGGCCGTGCGTTGTCATAGATGAGAAAGATCTGATCGCCGACCGGGAACATCTGCACAGCATTAGCACAGGTTTCATAGATGAATTTCTGGAAACTTTCCAAGGTTGTAGAACCAAGTCTGATGGAGTGGTGGACTAGGCCTACTTCATTGGAAATGGCAAATGTACAATTACAGTTTCTTCCACGCTGGTTATGGATAACCCTCCTGGCTGGTTGGCCTCTTGGGGCTCTCCCGTAACTTCTCCTTGTCCAGAGATTGTATCCACACTCATCAATGTAAATACAGTGGCCTAAAACCCCTTCTCTCAGAAACCACTGGGCATAATCAGCCCTCTGTTGGATCACACGCTCGGCATTCCGACCTTCAGGGACGTCTTCAGCTAGCTTCAGAGTTAGAAGCATGCCATCCAGTGAACGAGCCAGAACGAGCCAGCCTACTTCATTGGAAATGGCAAATGTACAATTACAGTTTCTTCCACGCTGGTTATGGATAACCCTCCTGGCTGGTTGGCCTCTTGGGGCTCTCCGTAACTTCTCCTTGTCCAGAGATTGTATCCACACTCATCAATGTAAATACAGTGGCCTAAAACCCTTCTCTCAGAAACCACTGGGCATAATCAGCCCTCTGTTGGATCACACGCCGGCATTCCGACCTTCAGGGGCGTCTTCAGCTAGCTTCAGAGTTAGAAGCATACCATCCAGTGAACGAGCCAGTGTGCTGCGTGATATTACTGGTTTGTCAGGAAGTCGCCTTCTAAGTTCAGCGTTGATGGCCTCCAACGTCATCAATGGATTTTCATCGACGATCTGTTGAAGAGAGTTCTTCATGTTGTCATCAACCTTTGGAGGACGATTCCCTCGTCTCGGTATAGCATCACGTCTGCCCTGACGGACGTAGACAACGATAATTGATCGCGCTGTCCGTCTTTTCACGCCAAGGGTCTCAGCAACCTGGACGTAGTCCATGTCGTTCTCAAATGCATCAATAATACGGTTTCTATCTTGATTTGAAACGTGATTGTAGGGACCTCTTTGTCTCGCTGCCATATTTTTGTGATAACGTTTATTTGGTCAGAATAAATTTAGACAGGTCTGTTCGGATCTCTATCAGCAAGGTAAAAGAACAGTGGTTCAAATCTAAGCTGCAATTGAAGACCTACAATACAGTATTATATGGAGGACGAATTGCTTTGATAAAAGCATGAAAAGTAATGAACAAAGACAAATTATATTTGTGCAAGTACTGTCCATGTAACAGGTGAGACGATTTCAGTGCGTTTTAGGACGAAATCAAATGACCAATGAATTAAATGAAATGGACATATTCTGAAATATAATGATCTTTTGAAGAAACGTATTTCACCAAATGCTCAATTCAATAATATTGGACGAATTCTAGCTTCACCAGAGATGAAATACAATGAAAAACGTGTTAAATTAAACGGAAAAACCTATATTAAAAAATACATTTGGTCTGATAAAAAAACTGGTTTGGCTAAGTAAAAGTGATCACGTTCCAATGAAGCCACATATTGAGGAGAGGAAAGATTTATTACATCTTGTTGTGAATTTTTAATGAAGACGATATCCTTGGGACAGTTGGGATATGGCTTCTACTTTTTTTAAACAAATTAACTAAAAGACCTTTGTAAGAATCTACATGACAAGACAAGACAAGGACCATACAGCTTATTTCAGCTATCCAAGTCATTCATGTTGATGATGACGTTGATTGATACTGGTGTCCAAGAAAATGATATACATGTTTGCAGTTAATGTGTAATAAGATCATTGTCCCTAATGAAGAAAGAAGATAATGACACAATGTCACTGTTAAATAATCAAGCTAATATCTACTGATGTCAAGATGAAAATGACATTGATTGACACTGCTAACAATGAGGACACACCAATAACTGTTGATGAGTGATAATTAGGCCTATAGAGTGCAGCTTCAGCTCCCCAATATGATGTCATTCATGATGTGATAACAAAGAGGATTACTCTTAACAGCTGTGACCAGTGTAAATCAGACATTGTCTTCCATGATGTCACTATTAAAAAAAAATCAATGATGTTAACTAATTAAATCCTTGATATAATAATGACATTATCATAAACGATGCATTCTTAGTCAGTGGCTGTGGCTTAGCTTGTTAACGCTGAATTTCATTGGTTTCTGCATGCCGTCTATCACACGGTGGTGGTTGGCAGTAACCCCGGAGGGGCCACTTACATTACGTGATGGACACCATGCTCATGTATGGACTCTCGAAACGCACCCTAAACGAGTATTACTTTTCAATTTTGTCCCTCCCCCAACCCTTGAATACTATGTCATCAAAACCCTAACATCCAACATGTATTCCAGATAACAATATCAGAGTCATACATGATTCGATTGGGCGATTCAATAACATTATTCTATCATATGTAAAATAGAACATTAGCAATAAAATTACATCCCATACTGACAAAAAACGCATGTTCTATGGCCCAACGGACTTGCCAAATAGGGTCAGTCGGTCAGGTGGTTTCTTTTATTTGTGGAAGAGTCTAAATAATCCTAAAATTGTTTGGGGCAAACATAGTTTGAAAATTTCTTGAATTGTTTTCAAAAATTTCAGTCAAAATCAGGCTAATAAACATCTTTTTTAATTTTACATAAAAACACAAAATCTAGGTTGGTCTTGGTCGTAGAACTCAAATTCCATAAGACTCAAATTCCACATTATAAAAGTGGGCAACTCTTATAATCCAGGCCAATATTGTTAGCTTTTAACAATATTTTCTCTCAAAATGTACTGCAGTCATGGCAATATAACATTAGTTGGGTTGTACATTGTTTTAATATATCAAGAAAGAAATTTGCTTTGTCCATAAAAATGTCACCTTTAGCATTATTAAAAATTGAAAACCTATTTATGATTTTTTTTTAAATTATTTTTGTGTAAGCCATACACATTTTGTTTTTGGGGGAAAAAAAAGTACAAAAAGTGATGACAATTTTTTTTTATCGTTCATCTTTTTTCTCATACATTTTGTTTACATCCTGACTCTAAAAATATGCATTTGGCATTTTAATATTCTGGCATTTGCTGTGCTTTTTGTTCATTAAAAAACACATTTCTTGCTTGTGTTAGTAAAGCTTTAAAATCACCAAACTTTCATTCTGCTGCACACACACACACCCCAACCCATCTTATATTCACATAACCAAGAAGCAAAGAAAATGAAGTGTTTTTAGAAAATTGCAAGTCACTGAAACTGGATCACAAACAAGGTCAATGAACTCCAAGAAAATGGATCAATTACAGCATCAAGTAATGCAAGCCGGAAAGAGTTACGTGTATGACGTAGACTCCTTCATCATCTCATTGCAACGTAATGATTTCTGTAAATTCAAACCAGCTATGGGGATGTGACAGATGATGAGTCTCATATTTTACATTACTGTTTATGTACTTTCTTGAATTGACATACAGAACAAGTAACATACATGATTAAGCCATTCTGGTATGTATGGCACAATTTATAACATCAGATCACTTTACATAACGTTCAATATCATCTAAGTTAGTTGCTGATCAAATTAAAACCAGTGCTTTAAGTACTGTATAGTAAATATCCCCTTGCTATTTTGAGGAGACAACTTTGATCTCTTATATCTTATACATTAATTTTACTTTCTTCAGTTGAAAATATCATCAAAATCACTTCCTACATTAAAGGGGTTTAACCGATTGACATCCTCATTTCTCATCCCTCATTTTTCTTCACTATACTAAAATGCAGAAAACCTTAGACGAGCGCGTATTGTAAGGATACATCGCGTATATACTGCGTTGAACGCACTTGTCTCTGATTGGCTGCTAAGGCGATATATTGTTGCTGAGTGGAAATTTATGAATGAACTGTGCGCCGTGCGCGTTGTTAGCGCCCGAATTTGCAACATCACGGTAGTCGCGCTCGTAAAAGGTTTGCTGCATTTTAGTATAAAACTGAGATTTTGGTAAAAGAAGAAAGCTCATATTTTTCGTCATTATCCGAGTACAATTTAACATCCGAGATGTTTCGTTTCTAGATGGTGTACACAACCACATCTGGAAGTAACATGTACTATCCTATGAAGCATTGTTATACACGTTTTTGTTCTAATATCAAATCCGCTAGAGCAATACAACAATACAGGCCTCAATGTATTATAGAAAACAGAACATAAAAAATCAGACCATGCCCCTTTAACTTAGTAAGTCCATAGACAAAGCTGCTTTATTCAGTAGACAGATTTAAGTTGCATATTTTAGAGCTTGTAATTTCTTGTGCCAATGTTAATTTCTACATGAACCCTAGGTTAAATCAATTGAAATACAGACACAAATACACAAGTGATTTTAACTTGATTTAGCTGGTCTACGTGTTGAAGTTGGCATACAAATCACAATCTATGAATAATTCACTAATTTATGAGCCACTATCTTCAGACTATTTCCTATCTTTAGTACATATCTGCAATAACTTTATAGCTGATAAGCTGCTATCTTCAGTAGATAGCGATCTTGTTGAATGCATCACAATATATATTACCATATCCAGTGACAAAATTTATGGAAGGAAACGTCCCCTCAACAGACGTTTATAAATCTAAGTTAGTCGCCATTATGACCAGTGTTCTCCCTGAAGTATCATCCCCTAGGGACGTAATAGCCAACCTCTGCATGGCACGAGGGACATACTCATTCACTTATTACGGCATGGTTTTATACGCATCATCATTACCTCAGCTGACTTCTTTCAATGCTGATCTGTGGCTTGAAGAAATCGTGCCTAGAATACTTGACCCAGAAACTGGTACTGTCACACACAAAAGATACACGTTGTAGGGAAAGAGATGATGTGACCACAACATCACCACAAACTCATCCACGATGGTGTCAAGCAAAAAGGGGCAATGTCCAGCCAGTATGAAGGGTTGACTTGCCAACCGTGCAATGCAACTGTCCAGGTCACACACCTCTATAAACAATCTGTCTTTGAATACAAAGTACCACTCATGTTACGGCCAATTTATTTTTTGTACAGGCAGGAAAACGAGGAAGGCTGGGGTTGGACAAATCTGAAGAGGCTTTCCCGTGGTAGTTTTATCTGATTTGCTTGAATAAATTGTTACATGTATGTTGGTGGTATGGTGGTATCAGGGGATGCAGGTAAAATGGTAACAAGAGATAATGCATTATCTGAGGAGTAATATCTCAACTTCCTGGAGTGTGGAAAATTCATTTGCTTTTTATGATATGGCTTACTTGCCATGGTATGATGTATAGGACCAACCTGATGCACTCAGTTTAAAAGGGCATTTTGTGATCCACAGCCTCATCCCCCCACTTTTCACAAAAAAGTTGAGATCTTGCTACCACTGGAAACATCTGGCTACATAATGTTTATGTGAATTCGTTTAGCAAAAATATTGCCAAATTTGAATTACGTTCTGGTGTACCAGAACGTAATTCAACACAGTGGCCTATGGAGCAGTGTATTAGTATTACACATAATCATGCATAACTCGCAAACCCAAAATCTGAATCAACTGAAATTTTGGAAATAAGCTTTTTTTGTGGATATTTATTGAAAAATTTCATAATAGAGGATGCTAGGATCACGAAATACTCCCTTATTAATGTCAGAAATTATGACCACTTTTGATATATTAATAGAAGCAATAGCTTAAATGTCTTTTACAAAACCATTCCACTGAACAGATTTTCATCACAGTCTCTCTAGCTTTCCTTTAAAATTTCATCTTATCTCATGTGAATGTTATATATTTAAGTCGCTGATGTCATTTGAAGTAATCTGACATAGTGTATATACTTCATAGTCAGACTGATTGGGAAGACATTAAATAGCATCCATAGTTTAATGCTAAAATGTCAAAGTCATAACACACCAATAAAAATACCATATTTTTATTTGTTTATGAATGTTTTGCTTCATGTATGAATGGAGCTACTAATGGATTTCAACTTATGTTGAACTATGGTTTTTGATATCTCACTTGATTAAATGTCATTGCATTGAATATTTGATAATAGAAATCCAATGGATTCTTTTAGCCACAATCAATTATCTATAATCAACCTGTTTTGAGCTGTATTTTTTCTTGAATATTGTCTAATTAGTACATGAAAGCTACAATATACACCAAGGATATTTTTAAGAAACATAAATATGGCGCCAATTTCAAATAGCTTACCGTTGAATCAATACCAGATGCATTTTCAACATAATTGCCGCATAGTATTAATTTTGGAGGTTATGTGTTATTCCAGTGACACATTCAAGTTCGGCGATTCATATAACTTACTTGACTTTCCTGGAATAACATTATCGCGGCACCTTGTCTGTTCAAGTTATACTCGGTGCTATACAGAAAGATTAATACTCCAATATTCATTTTGAAGAATTTCAATTTCGTTATATGAGTGCAGCAATAAACGTTATTGGTCTGTTTATAGTGCCAATCCATTCTTGTTAATGTTTACTTATACGCTAAAATACCAGACAATTTGTCTCACTATAAACACGCTCACTGTTTTAAGTGATAACTAAATTTCATCACAAGTACCGTTCAAGCTTCACTTGCCATCCTTACACACTTGTCTCACAGGTACTTGCATTATTTTTCTCGTGTGTGAAATCAAAATGTGCCTCAAAATTGAATAATTAAACAAAATATTTCAACTAATAACATGAGCATTGTTATAAATACAGGGTGTATCAAAATGATTGGTACCCATCACCTTTGTTGTCTGATGAAATGCCTGCTTCTTCCAAATTCAACATAAAAAAAATTCACGTTTTCCATACAGTTTCGGCAATCCAGTCTGTTGCCTTTCTCAATGGTGTCTGCCAATTGATCCTTTGTTGGATGGTATGACATCATCAGAAGATGATGAAGCCCTCAGGATCAATTGGTCGTAGACGTGACTCAGCTGGTAGCCCCCCCCCCCCCCAATTATTGTTTAATAACCTTTTATGACATTAATCTACAAAAAAGGTGGATCCTAATACTGTATTATGGGTGCACACCAGTAAATAGCTCCCATTGACTTTCTGTACAAACAGGGTCCAGGAAATGATGTGGCACTCGAATGTCCGTACTCAATGGATATTGATGGGTACCAATCATTTTAATACACCCTATATATCTTCTCTCCCTTGTTCAAATGCTTGATATCCAAAGATTATATTCTCTCAATGCTTGCCTGATATCCCACTAATTCTCTCATTGCCTGCCTGATATCCAAGAGAGTTGGATAACCTTGCTGATAGTTCACAGATGAGCAGAAGAGATAATATGCTTCAAAAAAGGCAAAGTCGGCATCATTAGGCTAGCTAGGTATATATCGGCCGGTTATCTGTATCATCTCTCATTCCATGCTGGGATTTCATTCTCATCCTCCTCCTGCCCGACCAGCCGACTCAGCCGTACCAACCACACAAACTCACTGTATCGATCTAGAACACAAGATTGGATTATATAGGATACCCTCAAGGAAATATCACCATGACAACTCGTACTATTTTTTTGAAGAAGACAAAAAAAGATCAGTTTGTTTTCAGTTTGATGGATTTTAGAAGCAACTAAAGAAGTGTGTTTATTGTGTATTTTTACAGAAAGAAGGATTTGGGTGAGCGTGGGAAGATTGAGCCGACTATTTTATGTACACACGGGCAGCTGATGCAAAATACTTGACATAAATAACAAATTAAGCAGCAATTCCCCTACCACTTAAATTCTAAATCAAATTCAAATCTGCGACACCCGAGCTGGGACTTGACCAAAACCTAGTGAGGGATAAATCGCAACCTGGGTCAGCAATATAAACTCATAAAAAACAATGGTTTGCTCACGAGTCTGCCGCTGGCATTTCAGGCCCATGTCTGAGCTTGCTGTACGCGACCTAGGGTCATCATGATGTGACAAACATATACGATATTCCTTGCAGCGTGTCTGCGATAGCTGTGGGACACTGTACAAGCGTGTGCACTACAGTTCTACCTGTCTTATCTGCATAGTATCTCCAACATAGGATACTCGGACTATACTACACGATTGCAATGGCTTGAACTAGATTCAAATGTCATGGTTATAAATGCAATATTGTGGCGCTTGTTCTTGCATCAGTCACATTTCATAACACTTTAGTCCCTTCTGGCGACAAATTGTGCAAAAAATAATCTTCATAATATTTATTCACATTAACTGAGCCTTTAAAAGGATAAAACAAAATCCTATACATGGTGCATATTGTACTTAATTTCCGTAGACGACGGGGAGGAAACTGAGGCAGCGTAGTAAGCTAAATTAGACATTTATGTTTCACATGGTTTGGCTATGCACTTATCAAACCCATCAGACGAGACTGCATGGTTTATTCCTCATCATACCGCTGCATGGACTGTTCCAGTTGAAATCCATACACCCCTATGGAAAGACATGACCTTAATCTCCCACACAGGGGGTGTGAATTTTAAATGGAGTTACCTGAATGGGTGACTCCATTTGGTATCTATATAAACCCCCATGTGGAAGATAAAGGTTATGTCTTCTACAAGGGGTGAATGGATTTTGAATGGAATAGCCCAATATACCAAGAGGTATGTAGTTAGTTACCATTTCATCTATTCTGCACTAATGTCAGTTGTTATCATGTTTGGTACTGATCAATGACTAGCTTTAAATGGGTCTTCTCTTAAAGTACCAAAATCTCTGGGAAGTGTATATCATTGACATTAATATTTTAGTTTAAACATTAAAAAAATTATTTAAAAACCTTATTATTACCACCCAATCCCTAAATGCCCAGGTTTTTTGATAGTCCACCTAATATTTCAACATGTCAATTAACTCTACATTAAAGCAGAACTTTGCAACATATTAAAGGATACATAATTTGAAGCTATACTACTACACCGAGTCAGAGTTAGTAATTTAAAAATTCTGCCTCTAAAAATAAAAGAGCCTGATTTATAAGTAAATAATGAAGCAGATATTACTGTGCTTTACTGTAGCTTCCTGGGTTCACTTATAAAATCACTTAAAGGAGTCTTTTGTGATCATCTTTTTATGTTATTTTTCAGTAGATATCCACGAAAAAAAGCTTATTTCCAAAATTTCAGTTGATTCCGATTTTGCGTTTGCGAGTTATGCATGATTATGTGTATACACTGCTCCATAGACAACATTGTGTTGTAATTTCGTTCTGGATTTGGCATATCTATTCATTTGGAGGCGATGGGCAAACTTCCATTAATTGAAAGACGGGGGTTCCTTATTTGTATATTAAATCTTCAGATACTGCAGCAAGACATATGATCTTATACCATCAAAACAAAGACAAACAAGAGGAGTGGCAGGCAGAGTAAATTAATAACCTCAGTCATCCAGGAGCCACAAATACACAAAATTAGATGAGTATTCTTTGTTTAGTAGTTTACTGGCATGACCAACCATTTATAGGTTTATTGTGAAGAAAAAGACAATCTTTGATTTTAACAATGTGTAGTCCGGAAGAAGCTGGAAGACACCCTTTCCGATATGCCGTTGGCTCCCAAAGACCCACCATGCATATCTACAAAAATGATACTGCCCCTCCCAGTCATCAAAAGAGAAACAAATTCAGTTAGTGATATTAAGGTCTAGGGTCTATGATATGTGCATGCTTATGTTTGGCATTACTTCCCTGGTTCTTCAGATCAACTCTCAAGTAGGCCTTATTGAAGGTTGATTAATTAAATACCACATTTCTCATATTTAACCATAAATTTCAACAGGTTTATTAAAATTGAAATTAAAGGCACTGAGGTGAGACCATTGGCATCGATGAACTATTATCACTATGGTAACAACAAAATTAGTCTGCTGGGTAATTTAGGATGCCATATCCCAACCAATATAAATGGTTCCGATGCCATTATCAACTCAGACATATGTCAATGTTAAATATTACTATGTGGATAAAATGTCTGTATTGATGCCATTAAACGCAATTTATAAAATTAATGTTAAGCTTAACGTCCAATCATGCGTAACTAAATCATACGTTTTGCAATATGTTGACTTTGACATTTAGTCTAGACCATGCTACTCTACAATGTGACTTTATCACTCATCAGTATCATAGTTTATTCCAACTGTGAATTCTTCTGCAACTACTGCGCAAGCTCTTATTTTCACAAACATAATTTTTCATGATTTTTATTTTTTCAAAGAGTTGCAAGTTGTTTACCAAAAAAATATATTTTGTGGTCTCTGCATACTGTTTAAGGTTAAACAAAGTGTTGAAGGGCTTTACCTCCAGAAAAAATATATTATTACCTTATACGTAAGAAAATATGTCTACTTATCATGTGAAATAAAAAAAATCCGGAAAAAATTGTGTGAAAATGTGTTTTTAGCCTATTTTTTTAGCTGTTATCAAGCACTATTATTCGATTTGTTTACAAGCGCCAAGCAACTGTCGTCTGGGAGAGTGATTGACATCTTTATTATTAGAGAAGAATGGAATCTGTATAGTTCATGAATATTCATGTAGTATTTACACAACCTGTATCCCAGCCATTTTTGCCTAGTTATCGTAATCGTTCATATAAGACGCCCATATGATCCATGGTGTTAAACTGATATTCAACAACTTTATATCTCTCGATCTTTGCGATCCGAAATATTGAATTTCAACTTTAGGCACATCTCTAGCAAGGTAATAAATACCTGTCACAAATAGAGGTCTTGAAATGTTACTTGCAGCGTTAAAAATGTGAATAGAGAACAAATCGGGTTCAAACATGCTTCAAAAATATAAAGGTAATTGTCAACGCCTACTACCAGAATAGCCGGAAGAGGGCAGACTTCATAAGGGAGTGTTCATATATTTTAGTGGGGGACAAAGAATTTGGAACTTATTTCGGAAATTTCCTGGGTTTTTGGTTTTTTTTTTAATTTTATCTTCCTGTTCGGGTGTTTCGGTTGGCACGTTTTCTGTTCTTTTCATGCACTTTACAGGAGTTTTTCGTGGTTTCTCTGTAGCTGCCGTGTGTACTTTTCCCCACGTACAGGGTATAAATCCGGGGTATAAATAAATAAATGAATAATAACATATAAAAAAAGAATCTGGAACTTCAACGTCAAAAAACAAGACAAATTGTACCCTGCTAAAAATATCAACCCATATCCTCTCTGAGAATAAAAATAATAAGACTCCAACCTCACCTGCAAAAAAATATTTTTTCGGGGGGATAATTTGGGATAAGTTCGGGCCTATTTTATTGCGACAATTTTCAAAATCTATAAGGTGAAATGTGTCGTGGGGATGTGCGACAGATTTGGGGTGCATTTTCAGCCATTTAGTTTAGACTCTGTTGTATTTTTAGCCATGATTTTATTGACCCTCAGTGTCATGAAAATTAGGTTCAAGAAGGGTATTTTCAATAATTTTCTCGAAAAAGTAAATATTTGCGAAAACTTTCAGTCCAAAAGTTGATACAATTTTGGGTCTGTTTTCTTCAAATTTGGTTTAAAATCGTACCGTAGTTTTTCGGTCACAGCCTCACATCCTTACCCAAACCAGCTTGAGAAGGTTCCCCAGGGTGTGTGCAAATGTATAATTTATAGGCCTACACTCGTTATTTAAGTCTAAAATCAAAGTGTTAATACCATTAACACTGCCATGGACCGTTTTATCGTGATGACTGGCTTCCAAAATGTAGGCCTATTTTAAATTATAAATCTGGTCCCGCTTAGAGGTGTGTTTTTACCAAGCGAGGTCTCTCCCTCGGGTTCGTGGATGTGCCACAGTTTTGGGGTAGGCCTACCTTTTCAACGACTATGATGGGGGGGTTTACAGCGAAGACCAACTTTTGGGCGCATTTTGGCAAAAGTGCCCTTAAAAAGCGTCAAATTAGGCCAAATTTGGATGACTTTGATCCTCATGGTACAAATGTTTTGAAGAGACCACGCCGAGGTGTTTTATTTAAAAAATGGTCGGGCCTGCTAAAAAACCTCCCGGAATCAAGCATGGGTAGGCCTACCAAAATGCCTTGAGACCCCCCCAACCCAGCGCCGGGACCTACATGACATGATATTCTCCATGAGTCCACCAGAAAATATAAAAATACAACATTTTGATAGGCCTACTATATTTGTCTGTATAAAGAGCTAGGCGTGCACTGGATTTGCCGACTCAATGTTCATTTTGAACCATTAATATTTGAGCCACGGCGCTCGGGAATGTGAAAAGCGGGGGGGAGTAGGAGCAACAAATTATTGAGGACGATGCGTGAGGTTTTACTCATTTTCCAGCTTTTTGCGTGAGATTTATTACGTGAGGCGTGAGATTATACTACCTTGGCGTGAGACCGTGAGAAAGTGACCCAATGCGTGAGACTCACGGCCAATGCGTGAGAGTTGACAGCCCTGCTTGTAGGCCTACCGCGTATGTCTACCGTGATGACAGTAGCGTAGCTGCCGGGGGCAATTGCAAAATTGCCTATTTGGGCCCCCGCCCCCTAGTGCAAGGAAAAAAGAGGGAGGGGGGAGAAAGAGGAAAAAAGAGAGGAGAGGGTGAGAGGAGGGGCAGAGAGATGGGGAATCCAAACGATATGCAATACAGCTCAATAGGCCTACCATATACGATTATGATAAGCCTGGCAAAATTGTCTATTTGGGCCCCGCCCCAGTGGGAAATTTGGTGGATATTTGGGCCCCTCCCCATAGGGCCTACAGTCTTGCCCTCCTGGAAAAAATCCCAGCTACGCCGCTGCGTGATGATGTTGCAAAGTTGCGGAAGTTCATTCATAAATTTCCCATTTCCACTCGACAACAACAGACCAGCACGCAGCCTGCAGTAGCTAATCCCGAGCTAATCAGAGACATGTGCGTTTCTCTTTCAACAGAAAATAATGTGACCATGTGACTGACACGATGTACGCTTCAAATAATTATGCTCTCGGCGTCAAAAGTATGATAATGGAAAAAATTTATAATGAACACTCCCTTATTTAGCCACACCTTTCTCGTGTTGCCTGGTATATCAGCAAAATCCTACACTATCGCCTTCCCTTGGTAAAATCCCTGATAAAAACTTCGTGATATTGAAATTGAATTTCAGCGCCAGAACTTCCGTCATTCTAGCATCATGGATGGATAGGCTATGCAGTGGCGCCGCTAGAGGGGGCAGTATTTCCCCAATATTTTTCTTTCTCATCCAGTTTTTAGGCAAAATCCCCACAATTATGTAATTTTCCACTTTTTGCGGCAATTTCAAGTGCAATAAGTGCCCCGTCTCAAATTCACTTCCCCGGCCCTATGCCCGAAAAAAAAATTCTGGTTCCGCCACTACGGGTATGGCCATAGCTAGAAGCGTCCCCCCTGTTGCCCTTGGTTATGCTGGACGTATGAGAAATTTAGAGCTTGTTCAATTCCGCCAATTTTAGAAATTTTAAAGGTAGGCCTATATACAGTGTAGGCATGTATATAGCCTATAGAAAAACGGATCACAGTCAAATAAAATATAAAAGTCGTAGGCCCAATAATTTTACTAATGGCATTTATTGAGCTGCTCACTTCTTGAAAATCCTATGGTTTAATATTGATATTATATAATTGAGCTCCTTGTCAAGCTCCTCAGTAGCAGTGGCGGCACCAGGAAATTTTTTTTTCGGGGGCATTAGGGGCAAAGTGAATTTCAGGGGGGCAAAATCAACAAATTTTGCAAAAATTACCGCAAAAAGTGAAATTTTTCGTAATTTTGGTTTTTTCTGGGGGGCAACAGGGGGCAAGACTTCTGACTGGGGGGGCATTTGCCCCCCATGCCCCCCCTGGGCGCCGCCACTGCTCAGTAGGCCTACACATAGGAGAGTGACTAACTGAGCTCCCGCTATTTTCAGAAATGAAGGCCTGGCCTATTAAATGAATAATTAGGATTGAGGCAGCCTTTTGTTTCATTTTACAGAACTTTTTAATCCCCCAAAATTAGTGGGTTTTTTTAATGGGGAGTAGCCTTTTAAAACGAAATTCAAATTTGTCAATATTTTCCATTGCTTAATGAATTGATCTGCGTGAAAATGCCTAAACATGTGGCCAGAGCGGGATGACTGGTATAAAAATCTTAACTTGTGAGAAAGGACGTAGGCCTATGGGGTTGTATGAGGCTGTGGATCACGAAATGCCCCTTTAATGTGTGCTAGGTAAAGTCATTCTTCCTTTCGACCTGCCAAAATCAGTAATTTTATTCCCTCCCCCGCCCCCGGCTTGCCAAAAAAATTGCTTTCTCGAAAGGCTGTGCAATCAGTACCGGTATTAGCCTACTAATTATAAGCCAAAATTTCCAAGCGACTCGCTACAAATCGCTTGCCTCCCGTCTCGCCAGCCGAAAATCGCTTGTCCGCACCCCCTGGACTGCCAAATTTTTGTGGCCCCCTCCCCCTTGGCCTGCCAAAAATGCCCCATCCCCTTTGCATATAGCCTATATATAGGCATATGCCAATTTTTTGGGATCCCCAATTTCCATACCCATACCCATCATACCTTAAATGGATTTCTAAATATCTACCTGTTGCAAGCGCAGCATTGGCGCTGGATTTCAAGCTAGAAAATACCTAAATATTTTAAAATCCAAACTCGGCAACACCACTTGCCCTCGGCAACACCACTTGGCAAATACAGCCCGTCAGTAACAATGTCGTACGTAAACATGTGTTGTAAAAAGAAATGAGAGTGTCACTTCTGTCCAAAAAATTTCGAATTTTGGCCTTGAGCAGCGACAATCAGAGGTAAGAAAAACACAGTATGACGCAGCTTGAAATATAGAATCACTATATCAATTTTGAAGTGTGTACTTCAAAGCACAAGCAAACGAGGTGAAATGGTTCGAAAAAAAAATTGATTTCGCTGTATCTTTTTATCGCGAAACTAGACAATTTGGCAGCAGCGAGTCGGAAAAATAGCAAATATCTCAATTTTCTGCTATCGAAATGAAAATTTAAAAAGCACCTGCATGCAGAAGAGGGTTTATAGAAATAATGTAGGTCAGAATTTTGTCTATGAAATCTTGCACGGAATTATTATTACTGGTTACAAAACGACATACAAGTGGAGGCCATTTTACTTCAAATTCGGCCAACATTTTAAGCTTACATAAAAATCGAGACAACCAATATCAAGAATGAATATGCACATTCTTTTATTGACTTGTTTGTAATGTCGTCAAGTTCCCAACAAAATCGCCACTTCCAATGAGAAATTATGGCCGTGTTCCCAAAAATCTTGATGCTCGGATATTGAAAAAAATTTGAAATGTTTGAAAAGTACATTTCATTTTGAGCCAAGTGGAAAATTCAAGCATAATAATGACCCTTACACTTTCAGCTTTTAGACGTAGTTTATGCTTTTCTCTCTCCGATATTTATTTCCAGAAATAGATAAGTTTAAAGGGGGCTACGTGCATCCCATTTTGCTTCTGAAAATGGCAAAATTGTGTATAACCTTAATGTAACTCTATTATAAATATAAATGCATGTTGTAATCTTTGTGTTTTAAAGGTCTTTTCACGAAGTTCACAAAAATAAAACCGTCGCAAAAATAGCAACGTGTGCAGTAGATATTTGGGTCAGCAGTACCCTTCCTGTCATGTTTTAAATTTCCAGGTGAGCCTTCCTGTCACGATCCTGAGCTTAAGGTGAGAAACCTTTCAGGCTGTCATATTGAAAGGACATATAAATGTTGAAATTCAATTAATCATGAGAATAGCGAGTACAATAAATATACGAGTTAGAGTCAGCCTTGCCAGATGCTAACAACCATATCTTTACACAGTATTTTTCACTGCTAACGCTCATCATCCTCCTGGCACCTTAGGAAAGGTGGTAGTGCCCACAGGCGTGAACTATACTTCACATCACCTTTAGTTTGGTAGTGAAAACCTATTATAGGTGTGTATTTCTCTGGTCGCAGTATCGAATCGCGCACACTAACCTAAATTTTGCAAAACATATACCTATAAGCGTAAGTTTCGTTTGTTGGCCTGCTTGCGGCATAACCACATAAAAACACTGACATCACTACCATCTGAGGTACAATGTACAACAAAAGTGCAAATTTGTTGTATAAAAAATAGTGGCAATAAACACTATCGAATGTATGTATCGTCATACAACATAGTTTTGCTCTAAATATCGCCTTTCCTATTAATCCATGGACATAAAAGGCTGTAATATATGACAGAACTGTGACATTTGGAATGCTAAAAGACATCATATAATTATACAATCAAACTGACAATGAAAGAGCCAAAAGACAGATGTGGGTGTTAGTATGTGCTTCATCTTTATCTAACCTTTCAAGAAGTCTAACCTAGTAATGAAACTCTGTAGATTAACGTCATTCATTATAAGATCAAATCCGAGACTGTGAACAAGGTCTGCTTTTTACATAGCAAGCAAATGTCACCATGTTTTGTAATGAAATATACTTAAATCTTCTGTACTTCATTTATCATTCACTAATGCACATGCCAGATTCTTAAGTTGGTGGTAAATTGAGACTTGACTCAATTCAGTAGAGTTCCTGCTCCGATCAATGGAAATATAAATTGATTGCAGCTTTTTGTGAAGGAAAAAAATGCTTTTGAAGATACTATATTACAGCTACAATGTATGTAGAGAGCATTTTTAACACACTATATGAATCTATATGAATATAAAATGAGATCTGAAGAAATATCCCACGGGAAGATTCAAACCCCACAACAATCTTAACAACACAACTCCAGGCCATAGAGAAGAGAACAAATTATGATTTCATTTTACTTCAGTCAAAATGCTTCATTATAACGATAACTTTCCTGCAGTGCCAAAATTTATATCCACAATTTGATTTGCACATTGCCGAATCTTACAAACACAAATGCTCCATCACTATTCCATAACGCAAATATTTTGATCAATATATAATTCACGTACTACATCAATGACCTTGGGATTTACGTACTAGCCTGAATACCAGATCGTGTGTCATGCACAGCATTTTAAAATTTGCCTTGTTAGAAAGGTATCAAACATCACATAGCAAATGTTATAATATCCTACATTCATAATTCACTTTAAACTATAGCAGGTTCAACCCATCGTTTTTCCAACAAATCCAGACTGCCAGTCAATCATTTGTACCACGTCTTTAGCGTGATATGCATGATCGCCCGGTAACCTGGATTTATTTGAAAAACGTCCCACGATGGGTTGAATCTGCTATACAACTCAGAAAATGGGTCTGAAAATTATACAAAGACATTGTGCTTTTTCAATCACCATCAACTTGCACTACAAACTCAATTTTATTCCAAAGATATTTTGCCTTCACAATAAAAAAATAAAATCAAAATATTCTTCATCTCAAAGGTGCAGTTTCTTCATGATAGAAAAATGAAAAAATAGCCTATACTTTAACATTATTGACCTCTACTGTTGGAAAAAACACAATTAACATGATTAAGCAGATGCACTACCATTATAGACACATGGTTCTAATTTTCCCAATCGCTAAGACTCAAATTCAGTATTAATTTGCGAAAAATTTCAGGCAGACCTCAAGTTATTTACTTCAGTCGCACAACCAAAGGTTAATTACTACTTAAGGGTTGTCTCTTCACATTAATGAAATTCTATCCATCAACAAAAGAGGGCTTAATTGCTTGTATTCGGAACTGAGCTAAACAAGACACCAGACATAACACCATTTATCTCTAATGCACAACCAGTAGTATCTTAAGAGATAGGACACTTTTGACCACAAGCCAATAACCATTAACATGCCTGTCATTTCTTAGCCCTAATTTTATCCACACAAATAAAGTTTGAATCCTGATATCAATTGTCAACAATATTCATCCCGATATCAATTGTCAACAATATTCACGCTGGTCATCTGCTACAGATTACTTGAGCAGCTACAAATTCCTTGCCAGAAAAATGACAATTTAACATTCTTGAAAGCAGTCCGAGTCAAAAATTCCCATTCAATTAAGGGCTGGGGTATGAACGTTTGGACAGTATTTATTGTGGGAATAAAATTTGTATTATATTGTGATTTTCAAAAATGAAAATTATTTGATATCAGAAAGACATGCTTCAGTATTCAGAATGCAATTCGATAGGTCTGAGGTGCTCTCATGTCCCACAAAAATACTGTCGAAACGCATAATACGCTCATTTTAGATCCCTTAAATTAAAGCCGCCATGGCTCAAGGAACTTATAAAAAAATGGGCAATTTCTGTCAATTTTCCTCAGAAAAATCACCCTGTCCATTGACTTTGAAAATGAGGGGAAAATTCGCCTACCATATTCTTTTGAGTCCTTAACTCCACTGTTATGTTAGTCAAAACACGCTAAAAGGTTTTATCCAAAAAAATTAAATATATAGTGTTGCTGTCATTTTTAGATGTGGCAAAAGGAAAAAACAGCTAAACCTCGTTCTTGTTTTTACATCTTCAAATTATTCAATGATGAAAATATTAGCTTTTCAAATTTCCTTCCCTAAAAATTAAAAAGCAATTCTTTCTTATACAAGCACCATTTAGTATTATACCTCTTATGGTTATACTGTGTGCGTAGGTGACAACGATGACAGGTTTGAGCAGCCCCATAATTGAAGTCCAGTAGAGTAATGCATGCCATTTAGTAACTAAGCATAAAGATCATGCATGAAAGCTTATGATGTGTCAGATTAATCATATTTGAGAGTATTGCTGTCATCAAGTTATCAAACAATGTTTCAGCCAACTCTGTCTATTCAGTCAAGTGTACCGTGCATGAAGTTTATTTTGACGAGCTACTAAAAAGAGTGACTTGTTAAGCAGTTGGCTGCTTCTAAGTATATATTTGTAAAGTGGGATATTTTTAGCAGTATAAATTTTACATGATTTTAGCAGCTTGCCGTTTCTTTTATTGCGGTTAGCAACACATTAACAAAAATATTTGTATAGACTTTTAAGTTACTGAGTTCTAAAAGGCATGAAATAAAACAGATTGGGTTGTTAGACTTCCAGCTGTTATTACAGCCTTGAATATGGGTAAGTTGCTATCTTCAGTAGATAGTAAAATAAAAATGCATTTTAAAAACAGAATTTATGCTGCATTTTTAGGAGAGTGTATTGTGATCTTCGTAATACAGTCTCACTTTTTGACCATGATGTAAATGAACTTTTGAAAAAGGACTATAGTATGTCTTGTCTCAAGTTATGCCATGTTGCATGGATTTTGAAGTGGCAGATTCAATTCAGTGCATTTACGCTGTTGCATTGCTAGCGTATAGACAAATCGCAGTTCTATGCATATATAGACGTCCTGCAGGGTTAAGATAGTGTGCACAATTTGAATCTGCCACTGCAAAATCTAACATGGCATTACACACAATTATAGCCTCAATCTATCAATCCATTTTAGGTTTACATTTTACCCAGAAATTGTAACAGAAATGCAGATAGATAAATTAAAGTAATATAATAATCACATATTTTTCAAAATATTTTTCTTTCACAAAATATGATACAGACTTACTGCTGTATTTTGATTCATTCTTCACCCAATGCTACATCATATAATTAAGAAACAGGTAGAATGCATATGAGGCATGTGTAATTCATTCAGCTCTCAATGCCTATCCAGACAAGACAACAGTTTTTACCTACGGCAATCCTCATTAGTGCATACGTATCATTTTATAATCCCTAGACATGGCTCCTACCGTTCACTTCAGGCTAGCTATATGGTTTACATTTATTGTACTGTAATAGGTTATATAATAGCCAGTGTAAGGCGTTATCTATTTTGACCAGAGGTTACAGGAAATATACATAAAAAGTATCAAATAATTCTCTGTGGAAATATTTGGAGGAAGCAAAACATTTCCGGCATGTGTGCCTATCTTAAGATGCTGAGCTTGTAATGTTAAGACATTATTCTCCTGTAATATCTAAGATGGAGAGGACAGCCATAGTCCTATAATATAGATATGGGTGTCAAGCATATCTTATTCTTGGCATTAACAGCTGAAATCTAGGAGATAACGCTAGCGAAACTTCCGCCAGGCACAAGTGACCTGGTGAAGGAGGTCGGGCAAGAGGACGGGCAAGTGCAGCCAACAATAGGAACTGACTGTAACAAGGTCTTTTATCATGGATCATCTGCCCCGCCATTACCAGATTAACCACAGGGAGAGATTTTTTTGGGATCCTGCGGGGAATTGCATCTGGGATCTCTCGCACCAAAGGCAAAGACCTTAACCAGTGTGCCACGCTGCTCCCCCACGTTTTCCTTATTATAGGATGAGGCAGCTTTAGGAATTTGTAGGTTCTATGGTGGTGTTCAATGATGAAGATTGACAGCCATTACCATGATAGGAACTGACTGTAGTGAGGTCTTTGCTGTAGCTCTCCTTTGCAATATTATTCAACTTGCGCTGTTTGCATGATCTGATAAACAGCTAAGCATTGCCTTGCATTCAGAAATAGGGGAGCATAATGTCTTCACTGTAATGGCTTATCTCATCTGCAGGAGTCTGATCTAGCCTTTAGGAGAATGTGTACACTCCTGATGAAAATCGGTTTCTTGTCTCCAGAAGACCTGTAAGCATCGGAATAGGCACCATGTATCAGTAAATACAGTCTATAAAAGACAGTGAACCTTACACAAGTAAGAAAGCATGTATTCTTTCACCCTATACATGTTTCACATGTCATTTCTATGAATTGAACTTGGCTTCTAGGGGTAAGTAATCACTCCACAGACCACTTAATCATTAGCACCCGCAGTCACATGCAGAGCTATCAGATATAACATACCAGACAGAACACAAGCTTAAAACCTGGTACCCTCTTCCCATGACACATCATACATGCAGTTCAAAAACACCCATGTTATGAACTCTTGATTTCAGAATAAAGTTTCACATTTTGTATTAAGAGATCAGAGCATGTCTCCGACATGAGTCGGGCAAGTGGGAAATCAGAGTCGCAGCCTAGCCCATCAATAATTCTATCAAATATCAAAGCAAATATCATCAATATATTCAAGCAGATCATTTTATCAGCCTGGGAGACTAGTTTCTCATGTTTTACAATGGGGCTTATATCCAGGGCATTCTTAGTGGAAATGTGGGTAAGGGGATGTGCTGCATATTTTGGGTGCATTTTCATGCTTTGTTTTTGATATAACTTTAGGTCGCAATTATCAGAAATCTGGTTTAAGGTTAGCGAGAGTTTTCATGCGCTTGATTTCAGAGGGCGTAAGTTCATAACAGAAACAGCCATGCAGAAAATGAACAAGCGTGCGGGACGTGAGGCCTACTTACAATAGAATATCGATCCACGGTCAAGACATGAAAAGGCTATGAAACTTGGCTTAGCTCGTGCCCGGAGCTCGGATGCGGGGGTGGCACAAGCCGTTTTCGGCAATTTTCACAAGGATTTTATAAATTTTAAAATTGATTGGGGCACTTCGTCAAGCTACGCCCTGGAAAATGTGTTGATTTTGAATTTATAGCCTTGATATCTTTGATGAAATCAATGCTGCTATTCCCCTGATTACAATGTAAGGGTAGGCAACAACAACAATATCAAAAAGCAATTATTTGTAAATCGAATTTGGGATGAAAATCAACAAGACAGACTTAGCAGGCCTACAAATTTCTGAATTATATAAAGTGAAAAACAATCAATCACGATTCACTGCACTCAGCGAATCAATCAAATAAAACTAAAAAGAAAGGAGCAAGAAAGAATAAAGAAATAGTGAAAAGAGAAAGAAAGAGAGAAAAGAAAATGAACGAAAAAGAAAGAAAGAAAGAAAGAAAGAAATGAAAAAAAAAAAATGAAAACAGAAAGGAGAAAGAAAAGAGGAAAGAAAGGAAGTAAAAATGAGAAAAGAGAGAAAAAAAAGAAAATTCAGCCACACGGAGACTCGAACCCACAAAAATAGTTCATATTAGATTCCCAGTCCAACACTCTATCCACTCGGCCATAGATCGCTTACGCAATTGACTGTTCTCAAAGCGGATGATATAACTATAATTGGATGCAATTACAAATGATTACAATCGCGTCCGCATTATGGCTCTTAGAATAAACACGCATGTCGGCGCTGAAATTTTGAACGAACTGATGGAGGAAAACCTCGTTTTTTGAAAAACTAGCTTCAATTTGGAGTGAAAATCAAATGGAATAGCAATTGGCAGAATGTTGAGAAATAATGTAGGTATTCAGATGTCTAAATTAACGTCTCGTAATCAAGATATCGATAATTTCACAAACCAGCTTTTTCTCAAGCAAATTCTCCAAAATTTTCCCCAAACGGGCTTATAAAATTTAATCGGTACTGTATTTGGTTCTTCCCCATGGCAACATTATTTCTTTGATCGATTTGTAATACAATACGAAAAAGAAGAAAACAATCGCTCGGTGTGGATTTATACGGAGCGCACATTTGAAAAAAACCTCATGGAACGTGTTTTTGATCTTGTGAACATGGTGGGTAAAAATGCTTTAAACGAAGGATTTTCAAATTTATTCTAATAATTTGTATATAACACACACAAAAATGTTAAGCTACATCCAATGCACCAACATTTCAGTCGCTGCGATATTTGATTACTGAGAAAACTCTGTTTTAGAGAACAACTTTATACGTCTTTTATACGTTTTTATCGTCTCTTTGTGTAACCTTAAGAGATGGATTTATTTAATTTTTCTCCAAAAAGCTGGAAAAGGTGTAGATTCATCATTGTCCTTTAAGCAAAATTTATGAAAATTTACCATAAGTAGACAAAGTTGCCATAATTTTGAACATAAGAATCAGTCTATATTTGGGTCTCTGTTTGTACAATTTGGTTTATTTTTAGGTATATTTTCGGAATCTCAGCCACACATCCAGGCTACCCAAGCTACCCAATCCAAATGTAAGAATCCAGGGGCTTTTACTATTATGAAGTTATAGGTTTGAGCCTGTTTTTGCATGATTTATTTTTCATAAGCCTTCCACTGATAGGTATATAGGTATATACCTACAGGTGAAAGTCTTTCCAATCAAATCTTATACAAAATACAGAACAATTGGGAGGTGGGCAATACACTCGCCTGAGTATCAACCCCTGGATTCAATTCCAAGTAATGCCATAATTGATCATGGTTGCCAATCCATACTCCTCCTTGCAGGGTTTTCTTCCAATAAGTACTCCAGTAAATACTCCTGCATTCTAATAATAGAATTTTCTGAAAGAGTTTACATATTTGCAACAGTGGTGTGAATAGTAGCGGTATGGGTGGATTTTCAAAAATGGGTGGTCACGGGTCACAATTCCCTCGACTGTTCCAAAATTTGTGGCTCGCTTCACCCACCGTAATCAGGCAAGACTGAATTTGTTAATTGTTAACCCCAATTCTTTTTCACTAGGATGATCAGGAATCTAAAACAGTGGGGTATTTTTTTTCACTATTAGCTACTTCCAACCGTATTGCTGCTATTGCCGCCACCCTCTACCAGTTTCCTCAGATTAGGTGCAGTTCCAGCTATTTCCCCAAATGAGTTCAATTCCCCCAACTGACTAAAGTGAGGATCTGTGTCAATCCCCCAACTAGGTGTATTTCCCCTTGCAGACCAACCACCCCCCTTGTGCATGATACTGCACTGCAATGAAAATTGAGAATTGACCAGTTGACATCATCATCAAAAGTACAAGAGCTTGTACTTTTTCTCCAAAGACTGCAATACAATATCGTTGATGCCATATCAGGCATGAATCGACATAATTCTCTTGTAAAGCTTGTAAAATAATACTTACTTTACTTACTAATTCATAAGACACATTAATATAGATACATGCATCAAGTTTTTGTTTGAAGAAGACCAAAAAGCATTACATCCTGCTGTCACTCTTAAGTAGGGACCAAATAAAGAGAAATGCAAATGAAGATATACATGCAACTATGGGTTGAAACTCATAATATTACCCACTTGATGACTTCAATACATGTTAAAGACTATTTATCAAGTATAATACCATCAGTATTTGGTAATTAAGTATACTTGGATACTCGTATTGGGTTCCAGACTAGGATTTGTTATTCAAATTTAGCTGACAAGAGACAGAAAGCTTTGCAGAATGCATCAAATGACAACTTATTTCTTCTCTTATATTAATGATATACTTGATGGTTGCTATATCCTTGGTATTATTCATTAAAAATAAATGAAAATGTTGTACATTATTCTAACTTAAAAAAGCAGCCCTTAATTACTTTGTGGGTTCTGTAAATTGCACAAAATTTCATATTATTAGAATAAAATGACAAAGCAAGTGATTATTTACAGGAAGTAATTAAATAATGGCTTCTCTGGCAGAGACCAATGACTCGAAGCACATAATGAATGATTGGATAGGTTTCCACACTGCTATGTAACAGTAAAGATATGGAAATACTGTTTACATCCACAGGGTACAATACTACCTCGGCCAATTCCACAACATCGTTCTGTGAAAATTCTGATTACATTGACATTCCAAGAATTTAAAACCTCAGTTACAAATAAAACAGATGTAACTTCAATCATCAAAATTATCATATAGAAACTTCAATTGCAGGATTAAGGAATTTTTGAAACTTGATTCTGCCCAATGTCTTAAAACATTTCTTGAAGACTTTAGTGTATAGCACATATACTTGAGACAATTGTAGCCTAAGGGTCAGCATTTGGAGTGCAATAAACCATGAATGACTAGTGATTTGCAATTCAAATTGGGCACCTGACATCACATAGTCTGCTGTCTACTGGCACTAACTAATCTATAGCTACCAGGCATAAACCAAACAGCAAAGGAGGAATAGACATTGAAATAATACAGTGGGAAAAGGGAACTTTCAAGATAAACATAGTTCAGTGTAGTTCATATGGTAATCCTGAAAGGTGTAATACTTGATTCAAAACTGAGTGCATCATTGAAAATCAAATACATACAATAATGTAAGATTTTTTGAAGTCTCAAAATGGAATTTTCAAGTCTAAATTTGCTCCTATTCTGAATGTGTGCCAACCAATAGACTTGCACACAAGTTTCTTATTGCATTTGTTGAGGACTTAGCATTTTTTTTCTTTCTGAAGTTCAATTTTTAATCCAAAGGTGAGAAGTTTTAGACGTGATCAAGCACATAATCTTGCCAACATTTAAGATGGAGTTTTTCTAATGATTTCTAATTCTTGTGCTTATGACTTCCTAATGTACAGTGCAATTATATCATATGTTTGATGTAGCTACTAAAGATTATTATTTGCTATCTACTGAAGATAACATGAACCTTAATAATTGCTATCTACTGAAGATAGCATAAACCTTAATAATTACTATCTACTGAAGATAGCATAAACCTCAATAATTGCTATCTACTGAAGATAGCATAAACCTTAATTGCTATCTACTCAAGATAATATAAACCTTAATCATTTCTATCTACTGAAGATAGCATAAACCTTAATAATTGCTATCTACTGAAGATAGCATAAACCTTAATAATTGCTATCTACTGAAGATAGCATAAACCTTAATAATTGCTATATACTAAAGAAAGCATAGCATTTACCAATTGCTATCTATTGATGTAGCTACTAAAGATTATTATTTGCTATCTACTGAAGATAACATGAACCTTAATAATTGCTATCTACTGAAGATAGCATAAACCTTAATAATTACTATCTACTGAAGATAGCATAAACCTTAATAATTACTATTTACTGAAGATCACATAAACCTTAATTGCTATCTACTCAAGATAGTATAAACCTTAATAATTGCTATCTACTGAAGATAGCATAAACCTTAATAATTGCTATCTACTGAAGATAGCATAAACCTTAATAATTGCTATCTACTGAAGATAGCATAAACCTTAAACCTTAATAATTGCTATATACTAAAGAAAGCATAGCATTTACCAATTGCTATCTACTGAAGATAGCATAAACCTTAATAGTTGCTATCTACTGAAGATTATTAATTGCTATCTACTGAAGATAGCATAAAAATTATTAATTGCAATCTACCTTAATTGCTATCTAAGCTTGAATAACTCTCTCCGCACCATAAGCGGTTGCCTACGTCCAACCCCAGCAGAACAGCTGCCAGTACTAGCAGGTATTCCACCGGCCGATTTGAGGAGGAAGTCGCAGACCATGGCCCTGACTCGGCGCGCTTTGAACACAGGCCACCTTCTCCATGGTCAACAGAGACGTTCAGCAACCTCGTCTGAAGTCGCGGCACCCATTTACATCGGCGGCACATGCTTTGATCCATCAGGCACAGACCAAGGAGACATCGGCTCACTGGACTGGCAATGAATGGCAGCAGAGATGGCAGTTGTCATCTTCGCCCTGAAGAGCTATATCCCAGACACGTGGAAATCCAGCCCTGGCGCGCTCGGATTTGCCACGCCATGCATGGGTGAAACTCAACCGCCTGCGAACAGGAGTAGGTTGCTTCCGGGCCAGTATGCATAGATGGGGCCTCACCCAAAGCCCACTTTGTGAGTGCGGGATGGAAGAGCAGACGGCAGACCACATCATCAAAGCTTGTCACCTTCATCGACCCCCAAATGGAGCCAAGGGACTCACTGAAGTTGATGTTTCCACACGAGACTGGCTGCTCAACAGCAAACTTGAGATCTGAATCTCCCTCGTTAGCAGCATATGAAAGAAGAAGAAGAAGCTATCTAATGAAGATAGCATAAATCTTAGTAATTGCTATCTATCGAAGATAAAAGATAACATAAACCTTAATAATGGCTATATACTGGAGATTATTAATTGCTATCTAGTGAAGACATTACAAATCTAAATAACTGCTATCTACTGAAGATAGCATAAACCTATGTAACACCTGCATCTGCTTGCTAATGAAAATAACAGAGAAATTCTACACAGTATTCTTATATAAAACTTGAAGATTATACCAGATATATGTAACTGCTATCTACTGAAGAAAGCACACAAATTCTTTTCAAACAGCTAAGAAACTATCTGAGCCTTAAAATACTTTTAATTAATAACAACACAAACTCTTTTTCACAATCTATACTTGATTTTTACATCTTTATGCTCATGCCCAACTCATTGAAATCAACATTTTCACCCAAATTGAGAAATATGTAAATAACTGAGGCACCTGCTTGGTAGGCACTAGGCAAACTCCTTATAATACCCAAACAAGCAATGTCAAATCACATGCACACAGGTTATTGAACTATGTCCTTGACTATTAGCATATTCCAGTGGAGTATTACCAACCTTAAGAGTATTTCCTGTCCAAACAAAAGGCAATGATAAATGATTTATTAGTCAATCAAGACTCACCGTTAGGAAATTGATGTAATGCCAGCCGGCTTTTTACCATACTCACATTTGAAGTGCTACACTTTCATAAAGATTTTTCACTCATATTATTTATAGCCTTTCCACAACTTCAGCTAAAAGCGACTAATATCCTTTTGGTTGCTTTTATATATGGTAATAACGTAATGGTATAGAAAATTGCATGCTTAAGTTTCAGGAAGCTAACAATTATTTGAAGCATTTTCAAAATAACGACAAGGTTGTTGCACCTTTGGTTGAACTTCAAGGCTCATAAACATCTTATTGCAGAGGATACAGCAATCAAAACCCCCACATTTATGAAAGATTGGTGCAACGCAGGTTAAAGATCGATGGTGAGCAGAGATTTTAGCAGACATTGAGTGCACCGCACGTTTCACTATGCATAAGAGCCTAAAAGGTTTACTCAAACAATAAATATCATGATTAAAATTTAGCCGGTAATGCAGCTCAGTTGTGTACTAGGCTTCCACTGATTCTAACATAAATGTGTTCTGTAAATTCACATGGGTAGATAACATATGATAGATACATGAATATCAAATGCATTATAGTCTGGCTCCCATCATGAATGCTTCACAAGATAATCAAAAATAAGCATCTGGACATGTAGATAAAGGTTACATTACTGGCCAATGCAGACAGCATTGAAACTATATTCTTGTTGTCTACCACACAGGACGATAAGCAGGAATGGAATCATCAACATCTCATAGTACTGATCAGTGTTTGTGCCCATACCTAGGCAAAATACTATTCCTTATTTACACACAGAAAAATCGGACATTCATTATGTAAAAAAATACCAAGCATAATGATGTTGTGTATAATTTCGACAATTTTATACACAGGTTAAGTAAAATGTCATCAAAATGTTTTACCAGTTGTTATGTTATTTTAAAATGCACCTATTCGAAAGGCAAAACATATATTGGCCAGATATTTTGCCGATTTTATGTAGTTTTTACCTATTTCAGGTAAGAATAATACAGCGCCGAGTGCCAACCGAAAACAATGGCGGACACGACGTGTATGTGATCGTGTAGCGCATGCCTCCTGAAACATCATTCAAATAGGTAGGTTTCGAAGTCACTAGCTGGAACCAAACTGGAGATTCGTTCGATAAGTTATGCATGGATTTCTTTGAGACATTAAAAATGGCTATTTATGAGTTCATTTACTAGATTTATCAACATTGAAATTGACATTGCAGCGCATTGCCACCATCATGACTATGTGCTACGGTACGATACTGTACCGTACACTGCATTCGGACAATGCGTGTACAGTATAATAGCAATGTGTGTGTTGAGATAGATAGCGATGATATACGGTGCGGTGTAGATGTGATATGCATTGAAATGACTTTGATAATGTAGGTAGACCTACAGTACCATGTGTGGGAATTAGGCTTGAAGCCTTGAAGTGACAGCATTGTATCGTACATGTAATGCGAGAGAGAAATGCTACATTGAACATTAACTAGATAGCGGGTTGAACTGATAAAAACGAAAACAAAATAAAATACTTCATGCATGAAATTGTACTGTTGAACGAATCTGACAGTTGACCAAGATCTGATGACTTCAAATCTATCATGAATTATGTTTCAGCATAAAATAAAACAGAGAGAAAGAAAGAAAGCCCCAATCCTACCTAATAATAAAGTATTTTTTTACTTAACTGGTATGTTTTTTACAAATTCAAGGTTGAGTGAAAAATACCTATTTGTTATGGGGTTCATATGCTACATAAATGTTATGTATTTTTTACATAGGTCGTGTAAACAATTACATAACAATTATGTAGTAAAATACCTAATAGCTGAGGTAAAAAAATCGACATTAAAGTTATGCAAATATTTTACCTAATATGCGTAGTATTTTTTACTTAACTGCTATGTTATTTTTACATAATTCATGGTTATGTAAAAAATACCTATTTGTTTTGGAGTTCATATGCTACCTAATGTTATGTATATATTTTACATAACCTGTGTAAAAAATTTTCTGTGTGTACTATACTATCCCTTATGTGTTCAAGAAATATGGGAAAATATCTAGTCTACAGTAGCCGAAAGCTGAATGGAATACAGCACCAGACTATAGATAATTTCCTGTATTTCGTGAACAAACAAGAGGGTAACAATTTTATCATTTAGTGAACATGAATTCCATGAATTAGGAATTAAGCTTGTTAATCTTACTGAAAGTAAGCCTATTTCTTTCTTGGCTTTTTAAAAACTATAGCACACAGTGTAGCCATGCCAAGCAAATGAAGTGGGGTGTGAAGTTTTCCCGCGGCTTAGGATACAGCGTGCATTATGTATAAAGCATACGCACATCTGTTAGGATTACACAGGTAATAAGGAAAGAGTTAATGTTATAAATATTAATTGGGAATATGCAGGTATAATGTTTGCAGATTTCCTTTTACATATTAAGTATAGGCCTACTGCTAACCATCCAGCACATATTATTTTGCAAAAGGTCATATGCACATGCTTGACATTGTGAGGGCTAGCATTTGAAAGGACCTTGCAGAAGATTATACTACAGCGTTTTACCCAAGTGGTGTTTGATCAATGAGGTTACAGAATTCATGACAACTAAAGGATAAAATATAGTATTTTCCTTTTTACACCTTTTTATCAGCTGAGATTTTTTCCCGTCAGCAGTTTTCAATTATTAGCTTGTAAGTATAAAATGAGTAACACCATTGTAAATTGATGACACTTCCAGCCCAACCATTGTAGCCTAGATCATAAAGAACTCTTAAAGATTAAAGCAATTGCATAATGCGTTTGTCTGTAACCTGATCTGGACCTGCCAATCCAAGTAGCAGCATCATAATCACTTGCCGGTACAAGTTCACATGTATGCTCAGATCAGCATCAGAGACATGTTGTAACTAGTCATTCCACATTTCTTTTTAATATCTTATTCATCCATTTAAAACCTAACAATATCAATGTAAATGTATTGGCTGTCTTTTCTAAATCTTAGTGCATCAAATCATAGAGAAAGAGGATACGGAGAGATAGAGAGAGGAGAGAAAGAGAGCTGTCTCCAGTTATTAAAACTATGGTAGGATTCATAGTCATGGTATTCACACAATACAATGTAACAGCCATTACATTTCTGAGCTCCAAATGAAAGCTTAATTAATATATGTTATGCCAAAGGGATAACTTTCATAATACTTTCTGTTGAGTATGTCTGCTGAAGCCATTGTGGATTGGCATATATAGCTATAGGTCCATATATGTTTATCTGAAATAATATCCAATGCCAAACATCTAACTTTACAGCAGCAGTCTGTCAACGCATATAAAATCTTACAATAGTGAAATCTGTAGGTTAATTACTACACCATTTCAACATTATGATAGTGATGCAAAGGTTTATGCCTCCTTAGCAAGGAAAAACAAAGTCTCATATTTATCCTGCATTGATATGTATTTAACAATTTGATACTACAATATTTCTATCTGAATGATATAGAGACAAAGGTCATAACCCCAGAACACCTCTATGATGAGATGCATTGATGATAGCTACAGATGTAGGTAGTTCCCATATTGGCCTCTTGTATGCTATGAGTCAACTGGTACACGAAACCATCATATCATGTGTGAAAGGTCACATGTAGTGTAATGATAGCAAAGATCTTACATTGGAAGTCACTGAACTTCATTGCAATGGAGAATGGCAATGATAGAATATTGGCAATAAGACTGTGGCTCATGAATACCA
The DNA here is from genome assembly GCF_039555335.1 of Amphiura filiformis. Taxonomy (NCBI): domain Eukaryota; kingdom Metazoa; phylum Echinodermata; class Ophiuroidea; order Amphilepidida; family Amphiuridae; genus Amphiura; species Amphiura filiformis. Next base: position 49,888,067 of record NC_092630.1, on the reverse strand, counting down.
ATTTTTTTAAATGTCTGAGACAAATCTATCACTGTATGCTCCTCAAAATGATACACTAATGGTATCATCCAACATGTCCGAATGGGGGTGAGAACAATATTGAAGTCTAGTGGGAAAAGTGCCCACAAGTAACAAAGGAAGTCCCCCATCTTTGAATGCAAGTCTTTGCAGGTGGCATATGGGGAGCAAACTGGATTGTTTCCTCATACAAAGACCCATTAAACATACTAATCTACAGCCACATTTAAAATAAATAGCTTGGAAGGAAAAAACCTCCTATGTAATTTGACCTTGAAATGCATAAACCTGCTGTTCATTTTCCATAACAGTAACCAGATAACCTGTGCAGTGATTATGTCATTTTGCAAGGTACCTCAAAAGACTTGCATACATCTTCTTTATACTTCTTTATACATCATCCTCATCATTTCTGCCAACTTCATTTGACCACACATTTAAGCAGCTTTATCCCTGTTACCAAATATGCACATAGCATGTTTTTGCATTTCAGAGGTCAAATTACATGAGGGTTTTCCTGCTCAGTGACATTCATTTTTTATCCAATGAATAGAAATATACCTATTAGGTATTTATTAAATTGAAATGAATCTTCAAAGTCAGTGACATTGCATCGATATTACATTTGCATATTTGTATCAGTCATTTTTGCGATATCCATGATAATCATCTCGCCCCTACATTCAATATGATACTAATTTGATATCAAAACATCAAATGTAAGTTTCTGAAGCATACATAGAGTAGCTAGCAAATTCTAAAGATATAAAAAAAATGCAAAGCTCAAAAATAATACAAAATAACTTAAGAAAATGTAAAGGAAAATGTCCTTTCTCCTGGTATTGAATTCAAGTTAGACCAGGTCTAACTTTAGACCCAGTTTAACTCATTTGTGCATACAGACCTAAGTGTCTGTTTTTCTATAGAAATATTACCAAAGTTTCCAACAAAGATTCATTTACCATGATTACATCCAAAATTGTATGCATGTGTTTTGTCTAGATCACATCCATTCGCTGTCATTTTTATATTTATAAATACACACTACATTCAAACAATACTAAATGACGTCTGATGCACGCATTGCACTTATATGTTCACAATAATTTTAGCAAGTACATTAATTTTTTTGATCACGTTCTTGGGTTGGGCTTCCGTTGTAATTGCATTTTACATTGACAATGTGAAATATCTCTTTGTTTGCTAATGCATGTTCATCAAAAGAAAAATCTGCATGACTGGTTTATTTCATTGCAACATTTTTATGCTATAAAATCAATTACTTTTATTTTCTGCTTTTGCATGCATAGCACAAACACTTTGGGAAACACTTAAACTGACTTGCAATCAGATTCAATCTTAAATTTGATAAATAATTGAAATTGTCATCGTAAGATAGAATAAATGCACTTTCTTTTATTACTTTTATTATTTTCACAATCCTGTACTATATAGGTACAGTATAGAGGCATTTAAACGTCTTGCGCAAGACCCAGATGACATTGTTTAAAAGGTAAATCACAGTGTGACATGGCCTCGTCATGCTGTTACCAAAAGCACCATGTAAATCTATGTATGATGTCATGCCTAGACTCATACACTATATACATGAACACCACCTCATTGCTGCGTTAATTTAATACGCCTAGTCCTGCTGTGCCTAAAATGGCTAAACAGCAGCGATTTAGCGCTTAGCAATTCCTAGGTGTTTACAAAATTTACAGCTGGTCTTGTCATCGATATTACTACATGTACGTGAAAATATTGTTATTAAGTTAATTAGCCGTACAAAAAAATGTCAGATTTTTATTTTGTTTCTCTTATCAACTTCACTGGTGGTGTTTCTGAAGGTCTATGGTTAGATCATCATAGAAACCTGAATGTAATTCTAAAAAGATATTTCTTTGAGCAAAAACAAATGGATTTAACTTTGAGAACACAATGCAAGGTTTTTAGAATGCAAGGTAAATTTCACTTGGTTTCTGTAATTCTTTTTAACTTAAGGGCTGGGGTATGAACGTTTGGACAGTATTTATTTTGGGACATTAGAGCACATCAGACATATCGAATTGCATTCTGAATACGAAGTATGTCATTCTAATATCAAATAATTTTGATTTTTTGAAATTCGCAATTTAATACACATTTTATGGCAAATCATTAAAATTGATATTTTTGATATTTAACAGTACTTGAAGTAAACTTTATAAATCTGATGATTTATACTTAAAGTGTATGTAGGTGGGATGAAAAGCCGACATCAATTGAAAATTTTGACCTTTCGTATTGAAGATATGGATTTTTTTTCCCAAAACACCAAAAAAAAATTAGGTCTTTTTGGGAAAAAAATCCATATCTTCAATCTTAAAGGTCAAAATTTTCAATTGACCGTCCGCTTTTCTTCCCTGCTTCATACACTTTAAGAATATATCATTAGATTTATATAATTTACTTGAGGACTGTTATATATCAAAATTTGAAAAATATCAAATTTTTATAATTTGTCATAAAATTTGTATTATATTGTGATTTTCAAAAATGAAAATTATTTGATATCAGAAAGACATATGCTTCGTATTCAAAATGCAATTCGATAGGTCTGAGGTGCTCTCATGTCCCACAAAAAATACTGTCGAAACGCAATAAACGCTCATTTTGGACCCCTTAATGGACATAACCTAAAGTACCACACACCAAATAAATTTGGTACTGTCAAGACATCAGGTTCATCACATAGTGATGGATGCTGAAATTTCACCAAAAATTGTTTTCACACAGTGATATGGATAACTTTGGCAATCTATTACATACGTGGAAACAACTTTTAACATTCTATTTTTAAAAGACACATGAAGTGCTGAACAATAATGGCAAGTTTATTATCAATGCCCAAAGCAATTCACCTACTCAAGGTTTTTCTGATGTTCATTTCTTGAATCCCTTGATCAAAATGCGCTAGCCATCCAGTCACTATATGATACAGCCCAATGTTCACATCTGTCACTATGTGATACACCCCTGTCACTATGTGATACACCAGACCAATTGTGCACTTGGCAAAATTGTTTCATTAGACTTCTTATTTTCTGTGTCACACAACTCCTCAAGTATAAGGTACATATACAAAATTATGATGGATATAAAATGTATGATGAAATAAGCAAATAGTCTACGAGAATATTTAGTTTAATATTAATTATTATATTTAATATTTCTAGTTATGAGCATATTTTTGATTTGAGACTTGCACCTTTAACTGATGAAATTCAAAAGTACACGAGGAAGGTCAATTGCCTTGATTTAGGTAAAAAGGTCACAGAATGAAATGATCAAGTGATGATAACAAATACAAATAAATATATCTAGCGTTTCAAATAACAGTCATAGCGGGCATTGGACAGGTGTTGTGTATACCATACGCTATTAATTATCACACCGCTATGATGAGCAAGTACCACCCTGGTATCATAAAGAGATACTTCACCCATTTCATTAATCATTCCAGAAAAAATTCTTTCTATCTGGCTTGTCATTGCTAGGTGTGAAGTGACTTTGAATATGCATTGAGAAGTGAACCATATGCTTTGCTGATCATTTCACCTGCCGATAGCATGAAGGATTTATAAAGCAATTGTTGTTAATACTGGCTAAATTGGAATAATTAGGCCATCTTGATTAAATTGAGAGTCTCAAAGCTGCCGTGCATGGTACTTAAATTGTACGTGTAGCCCTCTTTGAAAATCAAGAAATGTTTTCCTTTATATATATTTTTTAAGGTGAAAATAAAACTCAAAATTCCTATTTGATTTCAAGTTTTGAAGTTTTCAACACAGAGAAGAGTTATTTTGTGACAATGACTTTATTTGTCTGCTGCTCCAACATTTGCAACAGACACTGGATACTTTCTGCACAAAATGATTGTCCCAAATTATGCTTGTACATATGATATACTGATGGCCTTATCACATTATGATTTTAACAACTTTTCAATTGTTACATTTATCAACATATTTCTTGTTCTGTCATCTATTCTGGGCTATTAACCAAAAGAGTTCAACTTTGTTACCTTGTGGCAATTTGAATGTGTGACACCATTCAGAATGTTTGCAGCATCTGAGCAAAGACACTCATTGATCGGAGGTTGCAGCAACATGCTCTCCTGTATTTTCACAGGCTTCACTACTTATGTCTTGACCCAGATAACACCTGTCTTATTAGCCCTATTGCCCCAGTTGCTTTTTGGTGAGGGGAAGGAAAGAATGAAGGAAGAAAGAAAGAAGAAGATAGTGAGGTTTTGAACCCAAGACCCCTCAGGTGCCATGCCCGTGCACAGGCCTACTTTGCCACAGGGTCGGCCAAGCTTTCCGTGTTATTAGGGTGGGCAGATAGGTCCAGGGAATGACATAGGCATGATCTTTCATACAATCACCCAATCATTTAATATGGGCACCAAAAGGCAAATAAATTTTCCTTTGTCCATTTTAGCTGAAGCATTTCACACCCATCATCACCTATATACATATGATCTAAGCATCATCCCACAATTCTCAAGATGTAGGCTCCCGAGTAAAACATCAAGTGCTTATATCAATTTGCCATCTGGTGTCAAGAAATCTCTGGAGTCAACCACCCTGGTATACAACACACATAATTCATGAGCAAGATTTGTTAACATAATTGAGCTGCAATATTGCTTTATCTGTCTACAACACCTCCAAGTAAGAAAAAATATAAAGTTTATCGAAGAAGATTGTGTGATAGGTTTTACACTTGCATTTTTTTTTCAAAACAAGCCTACAAAAGAAATAAAAATAGATATTGCTCATTTTGCATTGCCTATTTTTCCACTAAACAATTGCATACCACTTAGGGTTTCCTCATTTTCGTCAAAGAGATGAACCTTTTATTTGGCATAAGCAATATTTTGTATTACACAATAATTATACCAGCTTGAATCTGATCCAGCTTGCAACATTTTTAATTAGGCTATATACAGATGTTGATTCTTTAATATTGAAGAGCAATTGTGTTACCGGAGCATGGTGGACTAACAGTTAAGGATGTTCAACTCATGCCAGTGAGGTTGTGGGTTCGAACCCTGTCACTTTTGGCAAGACACTTTATCTTGCTTGGCCCACTCTATCCAGGAGTAAAATGGGGAACTGTTGAGGAATATTCATCCCAGGGCTGCTAACAATTTGTTGGCTGCCAAATGGTGTGATACTTCCTAATGGTAGTGGAATAGATAGAGAGATAGTGATTTATCGTTATTGAGGATAAAAACAGCTTTAGTGACAAGCACTCTTTTCCAAGCATTCCCTTATATAAAGTATATATATAAACATCATAAATATTTCAAATTTACACAAATCAAAAAACAAAATTTAACCCAACTTGAGCAACTTGAAACCAAAAACAACAAAAGCTATGTGATAATAATGAAAATTTATTAAAAATACTATGAATATATAAGTATAAACTTTTTTACACAGGATGTTGGTAAACCTTTGATTTGATTTGAAAAAAAATGTAAAGCATTCTATAATTCATTTATTTATTTTATGACTATATGAACCACATGATAGTAAAAACAATTTCACTATTAATCTGAAAAAATTCAGTAGGATGTGTATAACCTTACATTTACATAGTGTTAGCAGTCTGCAATCTTGTCATTAAAGTGCTTCTAACTTGAGGTGATCCCTACCCTTTAAGTATGTAATTTATCTCAGAGTCGCTGCAGGTGATTGCTGTATTGGCTTATAGCCTACTGAGTGGGCTGTCTGATCAAAAAGCACATTGTTCACAATATGCACTGCCATTAAGTAAAATGAGTTTTGATGTAATGATATCAATTTTAAGATACGGCCAAACGAAGCATGCAGGTTCTTTTGTTTTTCAATGGTTTACAGGACACTAAACCTGGTAACATCCCATTAACTGTTGATTCATTTTGATGTAGTTTCAAGCAAAGTGAAGTGTTAGGAATATATGAATTAATAAGGAAAAAATCCACGGATAGAATATGGCCGACACTCAACTCATTCTGCTTGACGCCATTATATATGCCGTATAATGCTCACCTCCTCAGCTCAGGTAACTAAAATAATATCAGTGTTACTTATTTGCCTTACTTTTGCTTTCTATATATAAAAATAGACTCGATGTAGCTTGTCAAAACAAATTTTAAAACATGCTTGTTTTCAAAAACAACTTAGAAGCTAAAGAAAAAGAGGTTGTTTCTGGTCTGACATGACGTTGAAAATGCCATGTGGTATGCAGATTTTTCCCCTGAATAGGTCTTTTGGGTATATTGCAACCATAAATGAAGTTCTAGTATAGTATGCTCCAAGACATGAAATACTATCTGGGAAGAAGACCTTCATCATACATGTATAATAATTATATTGTATATGCTTTTGATACACAATTTCATTTATCGGAAATCATATTAAGTATATATCAAGAACACACTTTATACTGTACTAATGTACTAACTGTACAACTCTATGAACACGAGTAGCTGACCAAAAACAAGCCTTTTTTCTTTGGCCTGATATATTTACCTATGACTGAAATAGCTAAATGATCTTGAAGATAAATGTTTGATTTTCAAAAGTCTCATGATAATATATCCCCTGCTTCTGATCATGATGATGTGGAATACTCCATCATGTACATAATTATAACCCACAACACACACCCCCATGCACAACCCCCCGCACATACACACATAGAACTATGTATACAATTGTAACAAAGGAGAACTTTCAATAACCAAGACTGCAGAACCGTACAGGGGTTGGCTTATTCTCAGTGTCATATTGGTTCCATCTTCACATCATATGGTTTGTATTGACGACGGCATGAATATTTTGAACTCAGTTTGGGCATAGATTATGGTTTGGGCTAGGTGTTAAACAGGCATTATAATATTAGTGGCATATTGAACCACTTTGGTGAGACACTGACACAAAAGCCTATGGGTGATATATGACATGAAGCAAGTATCCACTTCAAGAGCTCAGGCACATAATTATTACATGGTATGTGCTGCCTTACGTTATATTTTTTAAGCAATATCAAAATTTACAAGAGAGTTTTATGTTTTTGTACATCTTTCTTTTTTAATTTAAGCTTTTATTACTCCATTGGCGATGGCCCTAATTTGTGCCCTACCCCAATTAGTAATTGACAAAGGCATATAATAATATAAGATAACAATTAGTTTAACATTGTCATTGGGCAGGAAAAACCTGTGTCATTGGCCCCTGAACATGTTTAAAGTAAAACCTCCCATGTAACTGGTTGGAAGTTTTGTTTTAAACATGTTCAGGGGCCACAAACATATAGGAGGTTTTTCCTGCCCAATAAAAATATAAAAATGCACAAGGCAGCCTTTGGTTACATCTAAGTATTCAATCTGACTAGGTTAGACTATTCTCTCCATTCTTAATGCACTGTATCTAGGGAAGTCATCATGTAGTCTGCATGTAAATTGTAAATAGGTCTCAGAGGAAAGCATTACATCGTTTCTATCGCGAATATAAATACCTTGAACTAGATTGAGCCAGTCAGCCATCTTGTTCTACAATATTATAACTCATACAGGTGCAATAACATCTAATACTACGTTTCCTTGTGATATTTCTCTATCACTAGGATCCACAACATTCTCATCTATCAGGGCACAGTTCTTTAATCCCAGTACATTTGTACATTCATTGAATGACCTAATAAAATTTGGGTACAAAAACTCATACTCTGCAACTTGAAGTCAAATTTTGCACTATGATTGTTTAATTGAAGTTATTGAACTATGCCATTGGGATGAGGCAATTGTGGTCCATGCGTGTTCAGGTAACCAATGTTCAATGCAATCTGACAAATGTGTGCCAACAAATATCCTGTATGCGTGAGTAAAGATTTGTCGGCTGATTTGGGGGAGAATTCTACACTGTTGTGTATGTGGAGGAATGCAAATGACATTTATGTCTACATCTCTGTTGTAAAGACATAATAAGCAACATGAGTAAATCACTGCAAGGCTTTTTTCTCTCTCATTCATAGCGACATAATGCTTTCTATAGTTGTATCCAAATAATATATTAGTGATCATGGTCATGTTACATGTAGATACATGAAGATATCATTTTATTACAAGTTAATCTGCACAATGTAAAATTCTGATAGTTTCCATATGCATTGCAAGAAATAATGTTACCAAATCGATTTCATCAAAATGGTGTTCATAGCAGTGTTGGACAGGGTATAGATTACTTTAATGTCATCCATAGCTAAGTTCACACATAACACACTTGTGGCATTTTACTTTCATTTGCTTTTCTCTCATTGCATGGTGAAAATTGATCTTCAAAAAGGTCAAGTTTCTAACTGCCATTAAATATTTACCCAACAATTACATATTTGTATTGCATAAAAATCCCTTCAATGCATTCCTGAAATGCAAGGACCAAAGCACCCCAACATATTGAGCCTTGAGTGCTTCGCTTACAATGCAAGCTTTCATTGCGATAAATCCAAGATAATTGGGAGCATAAATGGAAGTAATTTGCGAAGATATTTTATGGTCATTTCATTTTACTTGTTATTACTTTTTGTATTTATTAATGAATCTACTTAATTATTTATTATTTTCTTCTTTGAAATTCACAAATTAAGGTGAGTGGGATTTGACAGAGCCATGTTCTTCCAGCTTTAGCCACTTAACTAAACTAAAAAACTGCAGCCTAGCCTACTTCAAACACTGAACTAATTGGGTCTGGGAAGCCAATTTTTAATCTCATTTATATAAGGTAAAGTTAAATCGAATTCTGCAAATAAAATTTGCAACTTACATGCGACAGTTGCGTCCGGTAACTCCGAACTTCATCAGGCATCTGATTGGTCACGTGACAAACGACGGGGACAAGCAGAGTAATTTGGTTTATGGCATAACCTGTGCAGCTACTGACTGTAGTGAAGCCTACGTAGGAGAGACCAAACAGTCTCTCAGGGCTAGGATAAACCAACATCGGAGACCTAGTTCCAGCGAAGCTCAGAACTCTGCAGTTTTCAATCACTGCAAAACAACGGAACACTTCTTTAAGCCAGAGGAGGTTGTGATCCTCGACAAAGAAGAAAAGTGGTTCGAGCGGGGTGTCAGGGAAGCCATTTGGGAGAGAGTGGAGCAGCCAGCCATCAACAAAAAGGGGACTCCGCTTTCAACTGCCGCACGCTTGGGACCAGGCTTTGCAGGATCTTCCCCGTCATTTGTCACGTGACCAATCAGATGCCTGATGAAGTTCGGAGTTACCGGACGCAACTGTCGCATGTAAGTTGCAAATTTTATTTCCAGAATTCGATTTAACTTTACCTTATATGTTGTTTACTGGATGACTAATTTACACCAAAATCTCATTTATGTTTCCATAGGTCTTGTAGTTCTTGAGTTAAGGCCAATAATATATCAAAAAAAAGTTTTAACATTTTCCCCTCCTGAAAAAAATCATGCACATGGGGTGGAAATGACAACAGCCTTAGGATATCCTTTATAGAACCATAACCATTCCTCTTGTGTGTCAGCTTTACTTGTCTCAATATTTGAGTGCAAACAGTACGCTCCCCTCCAACCTGCCTTGATATTTTTACTTATATTTTACTTCAAAACTGGAATTATAAAACTGTCAATTTTTTAAACACTGAAGAAAAACAAATATTTTCCATAACAATCTCTGATATTGCCGAAATAAAAAGTAATCCCCTAAACTCATTGCATCAAAGTGCATATGAACCACTTATTTATCAGGTAATACATTGGCATACAACAGAACAATCACAGCTACAGCATCACAGTCAATAGTACATAATTTGACATTTTCAAAATTGCTTTTGCTATTGTATTTGACACAACATTCTCTGGTGGTCTCTATGGATATATTGCTTGTCTATATTCAATGTCACTTAATCAAAATTACATTGCAAATCATCATTATGATGTTGACATCTTCCATCTTTCACCCAATGGAATGATGGTTATCATTTTTCCTAACCAACATGTAATGGCTTGTATTGTGAGTTTTAAAGCTATACACTTGCTTGCAGAGAACATCACTTGTTTAACTTTTTAACGCATACAATGTAAACAAGTGGAATTCTGATTAGTTGACTGAATCACATGAAAAGCTATAAACGACAAACCTCATTTTGCTAACCAAGATGCGCAGCATGCATCATGCGAGGCTGGTGCAACCGTGGTGGCTCATTTCTTTTTACCAGGGCTGCAAAGTCAAGGGGGGGGCAAAATTTTGAAATCGTCCTTATGGCCCGCTACTAAAATGACTTTACCAGCGTACAAATGCACCCACATGAAAAAAAAGGAAATATTCACACTAAAATGAATCCCAATTACAACAATTTTGGCCTCAAACCAGACCAAATGATGATGCACATTACAACTTTTGGTCCATTTTGTCCTGGTATTTGAAGCCAAGGGGTGCAACTTACTAACCTCCCCCTAGGTTGGTAAGCCTCTGCATTTTATGTGATAAACATGGCATGTTCATCAATCAGTGCAAGACAGCTCCATGTTTCTCTGCCACCTACTTCAAGTCATACAATGATCCTATCCATTGACTTTTAAAGGTATCTTATACAGACTATACCATTTGTCACAATGATTTGGCACCGTGGCAGTATTAAGATCAAGACATTGAGGTAGCTGTTTCGCTCCTCCATCTATGTAAGAGGGGGGGTGTATGTGCGTTTGTAAATGCCGGCAAATGAGGACCTGTACCATAACACACCCTACACAAATGAGGATGTACACCTAATCGAGGACATCCTCGGTTGAACTGACCTTACCAGGAGATCTCAAATAGCATAAAAACACATTTAAAACAGGTCCTCTGTTGGGGGGTCTATGAGGTCCACAGTATGTCGATTAATTGCTGATGTGTGCGTCCTCGGTTAGATAGGATTTAGCAAAAGAGAGGAAAGTTAAAAGTCAAGGTCCTCGTTTGACGGCATTTACAGACAGGGGTGTGTTTACGCTAAATGTATAAGGATTGACTCGGGCAGTACATAAGACAGGTCAAGGTATAACAAGCTACACGATAAATTTTTCATTGCAATTTCACTTGCTGTTCCTGAAATAGGATTAAATTGTGAAGCAAAAAATAATACAATACAATTCTTTTTGTCATAACTCAAAATTGATTTTATATGACCGACTACTCATTTTACCTGATGCCATCAAACATTGTTTTAGCCTTATCCTATTACACATAATTACAGACAAATGTGCTATGCTCTAGTTATATTCTTGAGACTGACCACAATATGGCATGCATCATTTCCTTGAAATTGTATCCCTCTATCAACTCATGTGAAAATACAAATACCAAGAATCAATCTAACTCATCTGAAGCATATTGGACTTCAAATATGCTCAGACAGATGTTGACAACATATTGGGCTATTTCAGTTGAAGTCCGCACACCACTTAAAGAAGATACGAGCTTAATCCATCACACAGGGAGTATGCATTTCAAGTGGAGTTACCTGAATGGGTGGCTCCATTTGAAATCTACACTCCCTGTGTGGGAGATTAAGATCCATGTCTTGCAAATGAATTTCAACGGGAATAGCCCAGTACATGACAAGATAACTCAATAGTATCTTGACCATAAAGCTGGGCAATTTTGTCTAAATTAATCATAATGTGTGTCCCTTTCTCACCAGTGGCTATTAAAACTTGCAGTGTAATGACACCATTGAACGTGTCTTGAACAAGCTGAAGGCAATTTGTGTGTTGTTATCATCCAACCTGGCCTGATAAAACCATCTATCCATCTTAAACTTATTACGTGCACATCCCATGAAGACTTATTATTGAAGATGACGTGACTGATAGACTTCAGGTCAGTACGTACGCATTTTTCTCAGAATTTTGATGGCCATTTGGTCAATTAGCTTATGATTGAAATGATACGGTAGTATCCAGCAATCACCTTGATCCGTCTTTAACATGCTATCAATTATCATACTTCCATATACGATGTTTAATTTTGAAAACAATATTGAATTGACTTAAATTCATTGATTCCTATAAACTCCATAATAGTTTCAGATTTCATTTGATTCGGACAATGAATTTGTAAGTTATGTATAATTACATTTTTCATTTTTGCAAGTACCTTTCTTGAAATAGGACTTGCATTCTGAAATACCATGCAATTTTTCGTCTTGACGAGGCAGTGATGTCAACACATTGAGGCAGTTGTTTCATGCTTGCATCTATGCGGCATCAGGGTGTTCGTGTGTACGCCTGTGACTTGTGATTTGAAGCTGCGCCCAATGAAATGTGCACTGACATCACTACTTCGCCATGGTGAAAAATGGTATAGGAAATGAAGCACTAAGTTTGTTGCACAGAGTATGTCATTAGCGATCAAGCAAAACACACTTAATAAAGGTAGGTGGGTGGACTGATAACCGACTTCACTGTCATCCTTCAACACCCACATAGACACATATTACCAGGTAGTCTAATATTATCTACACAAATATTAATTCCAAATTCAATTCCTTTCTTTGTCACAAATGAGTTAGGCTGTTGAATATATTTTCTTAATTTTTTCCTCACAGGTAAAACAGCAAAGTTTCTTGACGATGTTCGACATATCTGCTTCAAATATCCAATGTGGTTTAATCACAGGTGATATGATCAAGCAAAATAAAATAAAAAGTTTGGGTGAGATAAATAGGGCTTGAGGTAGGCCTCCAACTTTGTTCCTTTTTTTTTTTCTTTCTTCTTCCTTTTCTTCTTTTTCTGTTCTTTCCTATTTTTTATTGGTTCGGGTTTGGGGATTTTTTGTTTTGTATTTTTGTTTTGTTTTTCAGAAACATGACAATGCATTTATCTGAGTAAAGGAACTATAAATCCATTGTTTATTAGTTTTCAACAAAATAAAAAACATAAGATGAAAAAATAGTGAATAGAAATCAATTTTCTTCGCTTGTTAAACAATTTATTTTGCTTGAACACACCACATAATTGGGTATTTAAATTGTACTTACAGGTCCATTACCAGGTACACATGTGATTTGTTGTCATAAATCTCTCGCAACTCCACTATATTTGGATGCTTGATCCTGAAAAAACAAAAAAATACAGAGAAATATCACTTGTTAATTTGTCCAATGTAACAATAACGGGCGTATTCCATATAAGAAGAAACTAAACATAGACCAAAACAGTTTGCTTTTGGGAACATAAAATGTAGATTACTATAACAAAACAAAATATATCGTCCTATGACGTCTGTGCAGATATTTTGCTTGTGGCATGTTTCACATACATTGCCACAGACAACCAACAAAATACATCTGTTGTAACTAAAACACATCAAATACATTATTTACAATAATAATAATCATGTTGTATACAGGCCAAATTGTTATTACAATTCTACTCTTACTTAAATGTAACTCAACAATAGCAGTACATGAGGCTGACATCAATAAGTTTTGATTTTTTATCAAATACATTACTCAAGGACGAAACTATTCAATTTGTAAGAATGAGGTCAGATGAACTTCTTTACTCTTATCAAACCATAGTATAGTTTCCAAAAGAGAAAACAATTTTCACAAAAAAATCACCATAGATACATATATTTTGTGCAATATTCCAATGAAGCAAATATCAATAAATTTCAAATGGAAAGCAATCAACCTCTGGCACCAAAATGCTTGTTGCTCGACATTGTTATATAAGTATCTCAATTTTGTTAATTGCAGACAAGAGCATGAATGCCTTGTGTTGGGTCATGTGTCACATATCTTTTAAAAAGAAAAGGAAAAACAACAGACATGTCTCCTGCAATTAAAAGTGAAATAACAGTCTACCTTGTCAACATTCATTATAAACTACATGTAGAAGAAGTATTTTACACATTACCCTGATAGAAGCCCATGAGTAATTAGCTATCTACTGAAGATAGTAACAACTATTGGGCAATCCCAGGTGAAATTCATACACCCGCTGTGGAAGACATGACCTTAATCGCCCACAGAAGGGATGTAAATTTCAAATGGAGTCACCCATTCAGGTAAACCCCATTTGAAATTCATATTCCCTGTGTGGGAGATTAAGGTCATGTCTTCCATAGGTGTATGGATTTCAACTGGAATAGCCCATAGCATTAATCACTGTTTTTTCTAAATGAAACATGAACCAAACAAGCAGGTAGCAAGGACACCCGTTGTTGCCAAAATGTATATATCATGGGTTTCTATCTAAATTACTAATAGTAGGGATAACCATCAAAATTTCATGTTGCCCCTATTGCTACAAAAGATCGTTTTCTGGATAGAACTCATCAATAGAAGTATTTTGGTGGTTAAATGGTCAAAATCGGTCAAAAACTTTTCGAATTATGAATTTTCAAAGTTTCCCATTCTGACCGGTCATTGGAACGAAATGAAATGACAAGGTCCAAAAATAGCAATTGGGAGCAAAATTGGCATAAGCATATATTTACCTTTATATATTTCTTTATTTTAACATATATGCAAACATGAAACAAGCATATTGTGAAAGTATCAAAGGGGTTTCTTATGAAATGGCACTTTACTAGTCATTGGCATAAATTATTTTTTCAAACCGAGGCATTGAAATCATGCATTTAGAGAACATTTGGCAAAAATCATCCAAGATGGCCGATATGGCACAAAATCAAAATTGCACTAAGTACAGGTGAACTTTTTTTTTCACAACCAAACATTTCAATGTTATTGGGTTTAATATGACCAATTAGTAGGTGTATGCAAAGAAAATCTTAAGTGTCATTGAAGGTCATTGACTCATTCACAACAATAGAGGTTATCCACTTCACTCATCATGCTCATGTGTGACTTCTAACAAAAGTGCTGGTTCCCGTAGTATACCTTATTCAATACAATTCAATGCATGACCTCGAAGTTACCTGCATGATTTTCGCGGAACCAGTTATGGTTGCACATTCAGGTACTTCTTTTGAAAGTTCTAAACAAGGTATAGCCAGCAGCAAGTTGTAGATGGTATAGGCCTAAATATAAGAAAACGTTTAGGGTTGAAATCAGGTGAACAATACATCGAATGAGCACGAAACTTCACATTTATGTTCAGAAAGGTGTCTTCTTAGCATGATTCGAAAGGAGTATGGAAATTCCAAAGGGAAGCTGGTGATTTAATTTGTAACTCGAGATCTACTTGTTCAATTTTTTAACCTTTTTACAGAGGGTATGATAGAGGTATTACTGGCAACTCTGCCAAATTACAGCTCAGTAGGCCACGTTGTTCACCTGATCTTATTGACATGAATATTTTGTGCCATTCTTGAGCAGTGCTGAACTCAGCCACTGGCAATTAAGCGCACTGTGACGATGGACCAATTTGGACTCGCACTTACAGGAAAATGAAATAAGTTATGTTGCTGTAATTTGCAAGATAGTTACAAAACATAATTGGCATTAACATCCCCAATTTTTACAGAAAAATTATGAAAAATAAAAGAATGAGCTCAATTTAGAAATGTCTGTGCAAGCAGTGCACAGTTGAGCTCCCTGCATGTCTATGGGAGTGTTCTAATCAAGTTGATGGTTCATTGGTCATCCCTACTAATAGCAATAGATTTGATATTACAAAAACATCCACACAAAAAGTACAGAGCAATCACAATCATTATTTCTCACTTATCTAGGGTCTGTGCTTATATGTATGATGCAAGGCATAGACAGCCTTGAAATGTGTTTTTTTA
This sequence comes from Amphiura filiformis, assembly GCF_039555335.1. Taxonomy (NCBI): domain Eukaryota; kingdom Metazoa; phylum Echinodermata; class Ophiuroidea; order Amphilepidida; family Amphiuridae; genus Amphiura; species Amphiura filiformis. Next base: position 49,872,246 of record NC_092630.1, on the reverse strand, counting down.
GATGAACTGATCATTGATATTAAAGTTTTCAATTCTAAAGCACAAATTTGACGTGGTGCCTTATCAGCTCCCTTTCAATATTCAAAGTCTACTTTGTATTTAAAATGCAAAACAGAAAATGTGACCTTACTTAACTTTTACTTTTTTACTATCAGTCAAGTTAGCTCAATCGATAAGGCATTCAACGATGATGCAAACGGTTGTTGGTTACTCTTATGTTAAAAGTTGAGTTATCTTGAAATTCCCCTGGACAAAGAACTGCTAATAAATTGTATTAAATTGATGAATGTTGAAACCAGTACAAAACTTGGGCAGCTGCCCGACTGCGAAGGTCAATTGTGGAATGTCTAGAGTGTGCCCTTCTAGTCCCTGTGTTGTTGTTGTTGTTGTTTTAATTGTTTATGGAATGATATGGGGCCGAAGTGATCAGTGACAACCTGTAAAGTGTGCTGAGGCTTGTGGATCAATGTTGTGTAGCCCACTTTAAATCACTGCGCTTTTCTTTTTCTTTTCTTTTTTTAAGTACATTTAAGCGGTGTAGCTGTATACATATTTTAATAACACTAAAATGATAAATAACCTCAACAAATCACCTTGCAATTAACAAGGATCATAAATTCATAATAGGCAGATGCCACAAAGGAAATTCTTCAAAACCAATTCCGAACACAATTAATATTGTACATAAAAATTTGATAAAGATGACTTTGAACTTTCTACAATGGCTCATTCAATAACATACAAATCAATTATTATTTCAACATAATACAAGCCTTGTAACTTCTTCCATCATATTTGATACAATTTAGGTAAAAACTTGTAAGGTACAATTTATTCGAATCTAGGTATTTTCTACAACTTGATCCATACATATCATAGTGAAAGAAAGCTGTTCCAGTTTAATTTTCAACCTGACACAATTTAGAGAGAATTTTATGACAACAAGTCGATCATCATGACTTGAAGATTAATACATGTTACACCATACAGTGAAATCCCAATCTAATTAATACAATATTGTAATCAGAAAACCCCTATTGAGTAACACTGCTCCTGCTTATTTCAATTTTCTCCTTAGCAACATGAATAAAATGCTCTTCAAAATTATGCTGTAGCTCTTTGAACCTTTTATTCTTGTGTAAAATTGCTCATGTTATTATTTCAGCTTAATCTGACAAAATTATAATTAAGCACTCAAATATAAATTGGAGTAAAAAGTATCTTCATATTAGCTATGTGTCAAGTGTGCAAAAATTAAATGGAATATAAAATCCCATCAAAACCTTAGCCTGAGAGCCTCCTACTGGTATCAGGAATCCAGGTCGGGTAAGGAATATAGCCTACATATGGCTTATATAAACCATCAAAACTGTGATTGCTTATATCCAATTTACTGGTAATTGTCCTACTTATCACAATAGAGACAGCTTGGGTGATATAATTCACTAGGTGATAAATTATGACATGTATTTCAACACATGATCATTTGGCAAATTCTTTATACATCTTTCAAACCATATAGGCTAATCATTCTCAAATTGGTATCTGGGTATACTCCTTTGCGCACACTTTTTCCTATTTTGCAATGAAGAGACAGCTGATCCATGTAGAACACTGCTAAAGGTGTCAACAGTTTCATTTTGTAAACCGTCTTGGCTGAGAGCCTCTTTTCCCATTGGACAATGTTAAATAATTTGTTATGCAGGGGTGGATACAGGATTTGAAAATTGGTCAAATTATGGACAGGTGGCTGATTTGACATGAATTTGTAGGTTTATTGGGAACTAGTGTCCATTCAATACACCCTGGATTTACCCACATCGTGTGGATATGGATGGATGTTGTGCATACCAACACAAGACAATCCTTGTAAAGGATTGTCTCTGTCTCTTACAGGGTGTATCAAAATGATTGGTATCCATCAGCTTTGTCTAATGAACCGCCTGCTTCTCAAAATTTCAACATTAGATCCTGTTGAAATGACTACAATTTATAGTTTTATACATAAATCTACAAATAAGGTGAATGTTAAACTGCATTTTGATGGGGTATTCTTGTCCATACTCACTGAACATTGATGGCAACCAATGATTTTGATACACCCTGTATTGGTATGAGAGTCAGTCCTTTGTAAACAACTTTTTTTTTAAAACTAGGTCCCTGTTTTAGGATGTATTTCAAAAATGGTATCTCAAATATCATACCATTTTGAAAAATATATGATATTATCATCATGTATCCAAACCTTGGAGTAGGTCAATATATAATCTTGCAAATTCAGTACTTTTTGGGTATGGTACATCACCATACATGTTGTTACGAGTCGTACTTGACTCAAGGCCAAAATCACCTTTTTCCCGAACTCACACGAATGCACAACACAAATACACTGTTTGTTTAAGCTAACAAAATCTAAGTCTTTAATTGAAAACAGAGTATGATTGGTACATATAATAACAATATCGCATATACAATAAAATCACACAATGACAGTTTTACTATATCAGTACTTAACCAGCTGTCTTCTTGTTGGTGATCCTAGAGTTCTTGCAATGTTCTGGACGACTGGTGTATTATATCCTTATTCACTTGTCCTGCGAAAACCAGCGAAGTCCAGTGTACTCTTGCGCTTTATAAATATCCTTGCGTGTATGAAATCCTCACACGAAAATGATGCTGCTTTCTTCTATTGCTTATCTTCTTGCGCTGCTCTCTCCGCAATATATCTCTTTGCGCTGCTTTCTCCAAAAATGGTGTTTCTTTCACCAATCACTCTTTTTCCAGGGAACAGGTTTCGTTAACACAGCTCCGCTGTTCTTTGACAGATGCGTGGCCTTCACAAACCCAGCAAACTCCAGCAATTTGACAGAAGAACTTTTAATCCTTTGATGAGGAAGAGCACTTTTGTGTGCTCGCTGTCTTCTTCGTTGCTGTATTAAAATTAGCTCAATTATTGGCTATATAAACTGGTTAAAATGTACTTCTTTTTTTGAAGCACAAAGACCATCACACACATGTGGAGTTTCTCAATCTCCCACGGCATTCTGTAAAGTCCCAACAAAAACCTCCAGCTTTTTATATCAGTACTCATGCAAAAAAACCATCATCTATTAATAAACCATTACTTCAATCACATTTTCACAACATTGCTGCAATCTTGGGATTTCCCAAGATTAATTATACACATTCACATTACATCACTTCCTGGGGGTTTTTCCTGATGGTGCAATAATGAACTGGGGCTTTCCAAGTTCCAAACATAGCTCTGACTTTGTTTACAATAATTTGGGGAATTCCAAAATACAAGGGGTTTCCCATCTCATGAAATACTTTCAGCTTGTAAACAAAGTTAAATAATTAAATTAAATCAAATTACTCAGGGCACATCACACCCTCCCCCTTAAAAGAAGAAAGTTCGAATGTAATGAAAACTTTCTTAAATGCTTTCTTCTTTTACATCAACTTCAACATATTATCAACTTTGAGTATTTAACTCATCATACACAGTGACTACTTGTCACACAAGTTCCCTTTTAAAAGGAATTTTTGTTTATCAGCCCCTTTTATGCAATTCTGGACAGGGCATCAGCCATTACATTGTCTTTTCCCTTAATATGTTTGATGTCCAGATTGTACTCTTGCAAGGTCAAACTCCACCTCACCAGTCTTTGGTTTTGTTCTTCATCCTGTTGATGAAGGTGAGGGATTGTGATCTGTGAAAACAAGCACAGGGTATACTGTGGTACCCAAATACACATCAAAATGTAACAATGCTAATAGCAATGCTAGACACTCCTTCTCAATTGTGGAGTAATTTCTCTGGTGCTTGTTGAATTTCCTTGAAAAGTAACAAATGGGGTGATCTATTTGATCTTCACCCTCTTGCATCACAACACCTCCACAGCCTATGTCACTGGCATCAACAGTCAACTTGAACTGCTTCTGAAAATCAGGTGCCGTAAGTACTGGTGAACTCATGAGTATCGATTTGACTTTGTGAAAAGCATTTTCACACTGTTCTGACCAAATGAATTTTGCATCTTTCTTCAACAAATCAGTCAAAGGACTTGCTATCTCTGAAAAGTTTGGACAGAACTTTCTATAATAGCCAACCATTCCTAGAAATCTCATGAGTGCCTTCTTGTTTACAGGTGTGGGGTATTGCTCAATTGCTTCAACTTTGGCTTTGATAGGTTTCACCTGACCTTGACCTACAACATATCCTAAGTATGTGACTGTGGCATGGCAAAACTCACTTTTTACCAGATTGACTGTCAACTGTACTTCAGACAGCTTCTCAAACAATTGATGGAGTTGTTCCATGTGTTGTTCCCAAGTTTGACTGTAAACAATCAAATCATCTACATACGCTTCACATCCCTCTATGTCTGCCACAATTTGATTTACCATTCTCTGAAATGTTATGGGTGCGTTTTTCAACCCAAATGGCATAACTTTGTATTGGTAAAGACCAAATGGTGTACAAAAGCAGAAATCTCTTTGGCACGGTCTGTGAGTGGAACCTGCCAGTACCCTTTCAAAAGATCAAATTTGCTAACAAATTTTGCATTCCCAATTTTGTCTATGCAATCATCAATTCTTGGAATTGGGTACGAGTCTGTCTTTGAATGAACATTTGCAGCTCTCATGTCATGCGACCAATCGGTATGAACCATCAGGCTTGGGAACCAGTATACACGGTGAACTCCATTCACTACTACTTGGTTCTATGATATCATTGTCTAGCATATAATTGATCTCATTTTTGAGATGTTCCATTTTCAATGGATTGACTCGATAAGGATGCTGCTTGATTGGTTTTGTATCACCAACATCTACATCATGAAATGCAGCATTTGTTCTACTTGGCGTATCAGGAAATATATTGTCAAATTTGTGAATCAAATTTGCAATTTGACTTTGTTGATCTTGAGAAAGATGACCTAACTTTGAGTCCAAATTAGTGAGCACATCAGAATTGTTCAATTTTACATTATACTCTTTGTGCTCCAGCTCTTTATCCTGGTCAAATGTGACATCAGAATTGTCATCTTTACTCTTGTCTACATTGGCGATTTTGTCTACATCGGCATGTTTGTCTACATTATCAGCATGTTTTACTGTACACACAGGTTTTGGAATGCCACTGTCACTTCTTTCAACATACTCTTTGAGCATATTTATGTGGCATAACTGCCTGCTCTTGCGTCTACCAGGAGTCTTGATAATATAATCTACTTCACCCACTTTTGACTCTACCTCACATGGGCCATGATATCTGGCTTGTAATGGGTGTCCTGGAATTGGAAACAGTACTAGAACTTTGTCACCTGGTTTGAACACTCTCTCTTTGGCATGTTTATCGTACCATTGTTTCATTTTGGCCTGACCCTGTTTCAAGTTTTCCTTGGCGATATCAGTTGCTCTGTTAAGCCTATGCTTAAAATTGGAGACATAATCCAATAAATTGATATCTGATTTCTCATTGAGCCACTTTTCTTTCAACAACTTTAAGGGCCCGCGCACTGTGTGTCCAAACACTAACTCAAAGGACTAAATCCTAAAGTTTCCTGAACAGCTTCCCTAGCAGCAAACAACAACAAGTGTACTCCTTCATCCCAGTCCCTCTGAAATTCCAAACAGTATGTCCTGATCATGTTTTTCAATGTTTGGTGGAACCTTTCTAGTGCACCTTGTGATTCTGGATGGTAAGCACTTGAGGTATACTGTTCTATACCTAATTGATACATGACCTGCTGAAATACTCCAGAAGTAAAGTTTGATCCTTGGTCTGACTGTATGGACTTGGGGAGCCCCACAAATGTGAAGAACTTAGTTAAAGCTTTCACTATAGTCACTGCTTTAATATTTCTCAAGGGTATGGCTTCAGGAAAGCGTGTTGACGCCAGCACATAATTGTCAGAAGGTACTGATTACCTGACTTAGTCTTTGGTAGGGGGCCTACACAATCAATAATAACCCTACTAAATGGTTCATCAAAGGCTGGAATTGGCTTCAATGGAGCAGGAGGTATTTTCTGATTTGGCTTCCCTACTACTTGGCATATGTGACATGTTTTGCAATATTCAGAAACATCTTTTCTGAGAGTGGGCCACCAGAAATGTCTCAGAATTCTTTCATGAGTTTTCTTAACACCCAAATGCCCTGCCATGGGACTATCATGTGCTATGTTAATAACTTCAGTGTGGTAGACTTTTGGTACCACAATTTGGTGCACTACCTTCCACTCTTCATCGGCAGGTGCATCAAGGGGGCGCCATTTTCTCATTAGCACACCATCTTGTTTGTAAACACAGACAGAATTTTGTTCTGCTTCTTCTAGGGTCAATGCCCTTTGATTGATCTCTTTGAGTTCTGGGTCATTTTGTTGCTCCAGAATCAGCTTGTCATGACTTAATGGGTCTCTCATGGTTTCCCCAATTTGTTCATGCTCAGAGGCTGTGTCATTTTGAGGGTCTTCTTATCCCCTGGAGAAGGAAGTTTATCTTCTTTCTCATTCAACTGTGACACAATGTGTCTTCCAAATTGTAGCCTAAGTCATCAATTTGGTTGTCCTCAATTGTTTCTAATGAGGCTCTCTTACTCATTGCCCGTGTCACTGCACATGCAGGAAATATCTCCTCTTCCTCACTATTATCATCCTGTAAACAGGGCTTATCTGTAACTATTGGGTCAGGAAACACCTTCCCCCCTGCCAAATCATTTCCTAGCAACATGGACACTCCTTTGACTGGCAATTCATGTCTAACTCCTATGGTTACCGGACCAGAAAACAAGTCAGATGTCAAGTTAACTTTGTGGAGAGGTACACTAATTATTTCCATCCCAATACCCTGGATCAAAGCATTACCTGCTGAACTATCCTCATTAAAGGGCAAAGTTCCTTCCAGAATCATAGACCGTGCACAACACGTATCTCGCACAATCTTAATGGGCTTTGGACTACCATTCTCACCAAGTGATACTACTCCCTCTAACACAAATGGTTCAAATTCTTCACACACCTTGTCTGTCTCACCTCCCTTTTGTGGGAATTCTTGTTTCTTGATTTGACTGACTTGTTTCTTTGACTCAAGTGACACTGCACATCCCACAGTATTACTAGCAGTTTGCTGCTGTTTTTGTGCGTCTTGTCTGCCTTTTAAGAAATAACACTGGGTCATCGTATGCCCTGGTCTCTTACAATGAGTACAAGTTACTTTGGCTTTAAATTCAGTCCCAAATTTTGCTTTGTTACCTGAACTCCCTGGGGTCCCTCTACCACCAGCACTATGCTGTGAATTAGACTGAGTTCTCCCTTCTTGTGTACCACCCTGATTTATTCTAGGTTGGTTATGGCTGAACCTGTTTGAATAACTTCTGTTATGACCAAATCTACTCCCATTCAATTTGTGAGTTAAGCCATAGTCGTCCGCCATTGTCGCTGCCTCATTTAGCGTCTTAATTTTGCTAGCGCTTTCATCCAAATGGGTTTTAATGTCAACGTGGACACATTTCTTGAACTCTTCTATAAGAACCAATTGCTTAAGTTGGCGAAATCATCTTTGACTTCTTTTGAACCAAGCCACCTGTCAAACATTTGTTCTTTTACTCTAGCAAATTCTACATGGGTTTGATCTGCTTGCTTTCTTGAATCTCTGAACTTTTGTCTGTATGCTTCAGGCACCAGTTCATAGGCCTTAAGGACTGCCTGTTTAACTTCTTCATAATCATTACACTTCTCTATTGGTAGAGCTGAGTAAGTTTCCTGGCCTTCCCCACAAAACTACTTTGTAACAGTAGGGTCCAATGCTCTGGAGGCCATTTCAAATTTGTAGCTACCTTTTCAAAATGTTGAAAGTACTCGTCAACTTCTTTCTCTTTGAATTTAGGCACAAGCTTTACATACTTTGTAACATCAAACCCTGACTTTGACTTTGAGGAGAAACTTGATGAGTATTTGTCACCTAGTTTAGCCAACTTCTCTTGTTCAAACTCAATTTCTTTTTCTTTCAAATGTGCTTCCATTTGAATTTTTGCTAGTTTTTCCTTTTCTTCCATTTCTAATTTGTGGTGCTCAAGCGCCATCTTTTCTTGACGTGCTTTTTCTTCCATTGCTAGTTTTTGTTTTTCAATGTCTAGCCGTTCTTGTTTTTCTTTATTTTCAATCTCTAACTTGATCATTTCCAGTTTTTCTTTTTGGTCCATTTCTATTTTCTTTTGGTCCATTTCCATTTTCCTCAGTTCTAATTGAATTTCCAACTCTTTCAATTTAAATGCTGAGTCCCCACCAATTTCAGTTTCTCGTCAAGTTTCTCTGCCAAATAGGATTCATCAAAATGTCCTCCCCGACCAAAACATCAATCAATGCATTTTTGATTATTTGCTTTCTTGTAGCTTGCTTTACTTTCAAGTTATAATGTTTGGCAAATGCTAATAAATCAGGCTTCTTCAACTCATCAAACTTCTCCCAATCTATAGTTTCAAGAAACTCTTCTGCTTTAAACTCTGCCATACTGTACTTTCACGTTCAAGACTTTAGTAAATTAATGTTAACTTTTTTACAGTGTATTTCCCGGACGACGAGCCCCCAATTTTTGTTATTTTTCGTACTTGACTCAAGGCCAAAATCACCTTTTTCCCGAACTCACACGAATGCACAACACAAATACACTGTTTGTTTAAGCTAACAAAATCTAAGTCTTTAATTGAAAACAGAGTATGATTGGTACATATAATAACAATATCGCATATACAATAAAATCACACAATGACAGTTTTACTATATCAGTACTTAACCAGCTGTCTTCTTGTTGGTGATCCTAGAGTTCTTGCAATGTTCTGGACGACTGGTGTATTATATCCTTATTCACTTGTCCTGCGAAAACCAGCGAAGTCCAGTGTACTCTTGCGTTTATAAATATCCTTGCGTATGAAATCCTCACACGAAAATGATGCTGCTTTCTTCTATTGCTTATCTTCTTGCGCTGCTCTCTCCGCAATATATCTCTTTGCGCTGCTTTCTCCAAAAATGGTGTTTCTTTCACCAATCACTCTTTTCCAGGGAACAGGTTTCGTTAACACAGCTCCGCTGTTCTTTGACAGATGCGTGGCCTTCACAAACCCAGCAAACTCCAGCAATTTGACAGAAGAACTTTTAATCCTTTGATGAGGAAGAGCACTTTTGTGTGCTCGCTGTCTTCTTCGTTGCTGTATTAAAATTAGCTCAATTATTGGCTATATAAACTGGTTAAAATGTACTTCTTTTTTGAAGCACAAAGACCATCACACACATGTGGAGTTTCTCAATCTCCCACGGCATTCTGTAAAGTCCCAACAAAAACCTCCAGCTTTTTATATCAGTACTCATGCAAAAAAACCATCATCTATTAATAAACCATTACTTCAATCACATTTTCACAACATTGCTGCAATCTTGGGATTTCCCAAGATTAATTATACACATTCACATTACATCACTTCCTGGGGGTTTTTCCTGATGGTGCAATAATGAACTGGGGCTTTCCAAGTTCCAAACATAGCTCTGACTTTGTTTACAATAATTTGGGGGAATTCCAAAATACAAGGGGGTTTCCCATCTCATGAAATACTTTCAGCTTGTAAACAAAGTTAAATAATTAAATTAAATCAAATTACTCAGGGCACATCACAATGTACTTCCACTTTTGGAAGTTACAGAAGAGGAAAGTCTTTTTCCTCCATTGAACAAATATGTCAGGCCATGCAAAAGTATACACCTCTTGAAAATTAAGGTATGGAAAAAATAAGCCCTTCTGCAAAAAATATAAACCCCTGAACACAATCCATATTTAATTACATTGTAACACAACACATTGGTCAATGTCCGGTCAAAAGGTATATAGGGAAACATTGAGTAAAGAGAAGCATGTCTCCAGATGGAGCAATGACCAGGCAGATGGTACAAGTTACAGATGGCTGCTGACAATTTGTTTAGTATTGTCTAGAGATACTGACTTCCCCTTCAATATAATATGATATTCGACTTTACAGTTGTAATTAACAAAAACTTATTACAGGGGTCTTCATAAGGCAACAAAAAAAAACCTCTGGTTTACGGGCGGACAGACTTTTTAAAAGTAGGGTCGGTCAGTCAGGATATTTCTTTCTTAATATTTTTTCTGGAGGCTTAAATGACCCTAAAATATCACTGAAAGCTTAAAAAATCTGGCAAAAATTTAATGAATATTTGCAAATGTTTTTTTGAAAATGTTCTGAATGTTCTTGAAAAAATTTAGTCAAATAAAATCATTTTGACCAAGAAAATAGCTGATTTTTACACGATTTTAGCCAAATTTAAGAAAAAATATTTCTCCCAAAATGCAAAATCTGGGTTGGTCGGATCCATAAAACAGTTGTTGTTAGCTCTGAAACGTACTTTTTTTGCCTTATCAATCAGAATTTTTGTATCTATTGTAGTTGCACTCCAAAACTGCACTTACCATAAGCACATAAAGATGAGAGCACTGGAAATGGGAATGGACATGCATAAAAGAAAAATTGCTTTTGTGAGACAAAATAATTGACCATAATTAAGTTGCAAAGCAAACTCATCAATTTATCAAAAGTGAATGTTCCTTTAAAATGCCTGCAAAGAACTGCTAATAAATTGTCTTGTTGAAACCATAAGCACATAAGATGAGAGCACTGGAAATGGGCATGGATATGCATAAAAGAAAAATTGCTTTTGTGAAAAAAAATAATTGACCATAATTAAGTTGCAAAGCAAACTCATCAATTTATCAAAAGGGAATGTTCCTTTAAAATGCCTGCAAGATGAAGTATAAGCATAAACTGTATGTTTAGCAATAGGCCTTTATGCAACACGAGCTAGGCAATAATTGTCTAGACGTTATATCCTAATTACAAAACTCATCTGTTATTGAAGGTAATCTGGTATGCTCAGTCTCTTATTACTTGCCATGTGTGACCAACCATACACTACAAATAATTTGGCTGTAACATCTCAGATTGTAATTTTTGAAGGTATATGTTACCAGTATAATATGGGGGGAGGGGCCAGTCTGGGTACTCAAGTTTGGTTTGGATCTGGCTCTGAGAATCTGAAAATCTGAAAATTGACTCATATTTATACCAATTTTCCAAGAGAATTTGATCTTCTCCAAAACCAATTATTCTCAAAAATACATAGTGACATGTCCATGTTGCATGGCTTTAATATTAATTTCATATCCTGATCTGATATCACATTAATTTGACACATTACATAATTGTGTAACATGTTGTGTAATCATTTCCATCCACCCACCTCCCTCTCATTATTGGTTTATGATTAGCAATCCAATACAAATTGTCTGTTCAATCTGGGCTTCTCTTGAATATTTTGAGTCTTAACCATATCCATATTGGAATTTAATTCAAATTTTCTCCAAGAAGTAACACCAAATATACCGCCGACTATAAACCAAACAAATTAATGGCCAAAAATTATTCTGCCATGATTTGCCTGTTCCTCTTGAGGCCTTTGAATACAAATGAGATGGATATCCTCCTAAATCCCTTGAAATGGTTCCACCTCTCAAATCTCTCATTTTACGCAGGCAGCTGAACTAGAGCTTCGATATCCACCACTGATGCCGTGCAAATAGTAAGAGCAACTTGAGAAATACTAACTACCGGAAGGAGCAACATCCAGAAGCTGACTGACTGCACTTAAGCACTTAACAGGCAGAGCTACAAGGGGAACAACAAAATGTCACTTTTTATCCAAATATTTGCATGATTTTCCGGAGATCAAAGAATGTCATACTGCACTTAATCCCTACAGGCTACATCAGTTCCAATGTTTAAAAGGAATGTATAGTCTCATCTTTGTTTGGCCATTTTGAAATCCATTACAGCAAAGAAATGTTTAATTTCATCTCAGTCAGCTGACCTCTATTGGGCAGTCTAGAATAGACTTAGGAATTTTAAAAAGTGAACAAAAATGGGTGACATTTGGCGGAAAGGGCAGAGATCAGAGTATTGAGTTTTGCTGTTAATAGCACAGCTATATCTTGCCTCGTGGCTTGTTTACTGGCTTTTTGAAAGCTGGCAGACAGCTATTCGTGCCAAGTCCATTTGACATGACGTACCCTAATTATGTATAAGTAAACCGTTCTAAATGCACAGGTTGGAATGACAGATAACACACTGTTATAATAAATTAATAAAATACAAAACTTGTTCCCTTATAAATATGTTTATGCTTTTACTTAATTGAAATGAGAAATTGTTTTCATACATGTATTCCACTCTTTATATAACCACTTATACAACCATATTCCTCTGATAGCTTGCAATTAATTTGGATGGATGCATTTCAGAATAAATCTCATTGGCATTACTAGGCCAATTGTTGGCTTAGCAAATTGGAGAATTATTGATTGTACATGTATATTGTACATAATAAATTTATGTACATCTATATGACACTTTAACCTTTAGGGATATGGTGATATTCGGGATAAGAAACTATGCATTACGTCTTACAGATACTAGCACCATACCATTCTATTTCATATATCATGAAAAAATCTAAATATTTATTCCCAAATTGACTTCAAAATCATTTTAACAGGTCATACAAACACTTCTATTACCATAATTATAATCTAAGTCATTCACTACAGAGGTAAAGTCATTTACCATATATACTACTGTAGATAGCAAAATGGGTACAGAAGCTAATGCTGTCTACTGTAGATAGCAAATGGTTGCTAAACTAATGCTACCTAGAGTAAATGGAAAATGGCTTTAGATTAGTGCTATCTACTGTAGATAGCAAAATGGTTTAGAGAAATAAATGTTATCTACTGCTGATAATAAAATGGTTATAGAAAGAACTAAAACTATCTACTGTATATAGCAGAATGGTTTGAAAACTAATGCTACCTACTGTAGATTGCAAAATGGGTTAAAACTAATGCTATCAATGGAAGATAGCAAAATGGTTTGAGAACTAATGCTATATACTGTGAATAGCAAAAATGATTTAAAAATCAATGTTATCTACTGTAGATAGCAAAATGGTTTGAAAATTTATGCTATCTACTGTAGATAGCAAAATGGTTTAAAAACCAATGTTATCTACTGTAGATAGCAAAATGGTTTGAGAATTTATGCTATCTTCTGTAGATAGCAAAATGGTTTAAAAACCAATGTTATCTCCTGTAGATAGCAAAATGGTTTGAGAATGTATCTACTATAGATAGCAAAATGGTTTAAAAACCAATGTTATCTACTGTAGATAGCAAAATGGTTTGAGAATTTATGCTATCTACTGTAGATAGCAAAATGGTTTGAAAACCAATGTTATCTACTGTTTTGAGAATTTATGCTATCTACTGTAGATAGCAAAATGGTTTAAAACCAATGTTATCTACTGTAGATAGCAAAATGGTTTGAGAATTTATGCTATCTACTGTAGATAGCAAAATGGTTTAAAAACCAATGTTATCTACTGTAGATATCAAAATGGTTTGAGAATGTATGCTATCTACTGTAGATAGCAAAATGGTTTAAAATCCAATGTTATCTACTGTAGATAGCAAAATGGTTTGAGAATTTATGCTATCTACTGTAGATAGCAAAATGGTTTGAAAACCAATGTTATCTACTGTAGATAGCAAAATGGTTTAGATCTAACACTATCTACTGTAGATAGCAAAATGGTTCCGATCTAACACTATCTACTGTAGATAACAAAATGTTAGAGACCTAAATGCTATCTACTGGTGATAGCAAACAGGTCAGAGAACTAAATGCTCCTGATAGCACAATGGTTAGAGACAAATGCTATCTACTGCTAATAGCAAAATGGTTAGATATTAATGCTATCTACAGTTGATAGCAACTAGCAAAATGGTTATATATATAACTTATACTATCTACTGTTGGTAGCAAATTGGTTCGAGAAATAATGTTATCTGCTGATAGCAACATAGAGAACTAAATTGGCTATTTCAAATAGGGCTTAAACTTCAATACTGCTATTTTCTTCGTTTTTGCCAACTTTTTCATTGCAAAAATACTGAATGACAATTTTAATTCCGCATCCTTTACTTAAGCAATTTATACACAATTTAATTTTTTTACAGTTGCTGGGATCACTTTAAATTTACACTTGTTGTTTATCTACATTTATCACCTGTAAGGAGAGATTTGCAAGGTCACAATTCCACTTTTACCTTAAAATATAAATCACCAAGTGCTCCCCTACTGACATCACTTATGTACCTCAAGGGATGCAGTAAAAGGTTAGAAGAGACTATAGGTAAAGGCAGCGTGTAGGCACTTCTGAGGTTGTTGAAAGAAAGTACTTTTATGCAGTCTAAGCAACGATGAGTCCCACATGTGAGATTTCCATCTGCATTAGTTGTCTAGAGGATGTTTATTGTGTATTTATTGCTCTTTCAAGTGACATCCCATATGAGATATTTTCTAGGAATTGAGCTATACATCTAAGTGTCAGGCTGCATAAAATATCATGAAAAACACTCAATTTCTGATATGTGCGGGTGTAGAAGAGGTTCTGTATTTGCACAGAATTATTTGAAATCCATTGATTCTTGAAATATGATTAAAAAACTCCAAAAAAATACAATACAATACACAACACAATATATCCTCCCACAGGTTCCCCGAAGTTCTCTCGTATGAAGTTAAACACCAAGGCATCATTTTGCATTAAAGTAAATCCTGTTAATCTTTTATCAACTTTCATGTACATAACCCCTGGATTTCCTGAAACCGGTCTTCAAACATAGCAATATTTCCTCTTGGCTAAGGGATCAAAGGTCTATATACTTTGATCATTGAATACAAAATAAAGCAGATTCTAGTTTGTAAACCAAATTAAACATGAAAATTACTTCACTACTACGTCATATGAATTTGAAGAAATCATCCTAGAAGATGGAAAACCAACCTGGATTGTTGTGAAGGAGAAGCTTAAACAAATCATATGAACAAAACCACTTCATTATCACAGGTTTTTCCAAAAAGAAAACATGCAACATTTTGATTTCTCTGAAAAAATGTTTTTTTTTCTCTGCAAGCAATCCAGAATTTCCCTCCAGTTTTACTAAATTTCCCTTCAGTATGACATATTTCCCTTATGTATTTCTTTATTTTTTGGATCAAAAACTAAAAATTTCCCGGCAATGAGCTTCCCGTATTGCCCACTTTTTCCTGCCATGTTATGTAAAAACAAGAATATGTTTCATATCTGGGCACAACTGCATCATTTTCAGGTGTTTATGCTAAGTAAGAAAGATGACATCAAAAATGAAATGATCACTCAAAAGAAGGGTCTTGACATTTTCAAGCAATACTACAGTTTGATCAGCTCACTATAATCGGTGGGCTTTATAACATCGCGGATTAATATCTATATATCATCTTTCGAGGATTGTCTTGTGACAACTCGTTAGAGGTATCACAAATTATTAATTAAAGTCATATACTTCACCAGACAGGTCAACTATATCACTCTTAATGTGGATCTATTTTTCAGCGTAGTGGTAAAAGCCTCAAATTTCCCGCGGATTACGAGCTGATCAAAGTATATGGTGAGCAAACTTAATAAAATGATGTTGCGCAAGTGCTAAATTTTGTTTGGCCTGACTGTGTCCACTTATAAGTCCAAGTAATAAGTCTAATGTTCAAAACAAAAGTGAAGGAAAATATTGATTTTGTTAAAAAGATTGAGCCAGCACGCACATGAATGTATAAATGTCCTCATCTACATATCAGTATATGCACAATCTAGCACATGTTTCATGCACATGCATGCTCATGTATGCTAAAGCTAATCATGTCGCCAACTCTTGATTTAATGTCTCTCATTCTGCATGTTCTGTATCCCAAATCCTTTATATTATTATGTTTTTCTAAAGTTAATATTCATAGCTGCATATGTTACCTGTCGGCACTGTCAACCATGGTTCAATACCCTGGCAAATTTCATCATCATTCATGATCGCATTAATTTGTTTCGCACAGTGGATTTTCTCAAGATATTTTTCAAACCAAGCCATACAGCAATCTACGTCATTCCATTACCTTCACCTCCTTGAACTATCTCTCTCATCATCCTTACTTTCTTTTTCATATTTCACTTAGTAAAATATAAGAGTGCTATCGAGCATAACCTATAATAAAATCAATACATATTTTATAGACCGCAGAATTCAACAGCTGGAGGGAAGTTACTTTAAAAAGATAGATCTATGAAATACTGTACACTAAAGGTCTCTGGCCCTACTCGCGGATTTTATAAGTAAATTCACGTCACGCAATGTCGCCGTTATGATATCAATATTTTGATGGCATTATGGATTGGGCAAACAAGCAAAGGTAATTTTATATGCATATCAAACATGCCCAATAGGTACTTGTGATATTTGAGGCCAACATGAACCTCTCTTTAATGGTCATAGAGCTGAATTGAAGCAAAAGTATAATTAAATCTCCAAAATTGGTTCATTATTATTAGGTCACACGCCAATTTTGTTAGAGGATATACGGGATTAAGTTCCCCACACGAGAAGAGTATAGTTTTGAAATGATTTCATGGAAAAAGGGGGAAAGAGTTCTCATGGGGGGATCAGGCACTGCACTGCACTGCACCTGATCCTCAGTGGCGGCGTTCCGGGGGTGGAGGGCTAGAGGGGCATTTGACCCCCAATATTTTTGTGCCCCCCACTGTTGAGGCAAAACCCCCAAAATCACATAAATTTCCACTTTTTGATGCAATTTTGGGCAAAATGTGCTGCAATTTTTCACCCCCCCCCTGAAATTCACTTTGCCCCCCTCCCCGAAAAAAATTCCTGGCGCCGCCACTGCTGATCCAGCTTAGGAATTACAATGTTTTTTCTAAGCTTGTTAACGACAGACCTACTGTCACCACAATTGTCGACAATGAGATTTTTCCAACAGTCGATAAGAGACTAATAATAAAGCTATTATAAAAACTATATTTTTCACTTGTTTGTTGACAAAGATTCAATGTCGGATTCCAAGTTTTGGCAACATGTCGCCAAAAAAAATGAAATGACAAGAAGCCTAGTTTTTTCACCCTTTGATCTAAACTGCACATCTAAAGAACTTTCGGACAATGTTTTAGTTCCTTTAATTACATGTCTACTTTTGATCTGGCTTTTGATATGCATTACATGAGACCTACGTACTACTTTACACAATACAATTTTGCTTGGTGCCACTTAAATGTGATGTGGTATGTCAAAGGAGGCACTTCTGGGCAGAGTTCAATTTTGAGTTGTATGTCACAAATGTTCAGACATATCTCAAATAAAACTAACCTAGTTTTTCTGTTTATCTGATTCATGCATCTAAATATTTACTATATAACAACATCCGCCAGCATTTGCCAACATTCTTTATTCCTGGGCATACAAACACGTTGAGGTACAATTTCGAGCGTGTACTTGATTGGCAGCCTCGTCAAATGGGAATTTCAAAACTGCACTGACGACATGACATGCCACATCAAAGCAACTTGGGTGCAGCGAAACACATTATACCATTTCAACATAGTTGCAATTTATGGATACAGAGCTAGAAAATAACAATATCTGTACCAGGGATACTTTCGTAAAAGAAAGAAAGTGTCCCTTGGAGTATACACAAAAGCCTGTAAAAATACAAAATGTTTAAAAAACAATTGCAATCTATACTTATAGGCAACACATATTGGGCGCATCCAGATATTTTTGGCCCACCCCCTAAAGAAGACATGGGAAAATCTTAATCTTTTTTAAGATCTGACCTCGTAAACAATGAGGTCAGATCATATAGCCAGCAGTAGTGCATAGAGTATCATGCCTACGGATTTCATCACAGTCTTACCTTAGCACGCTGGTAAGCAGCGTTTGAGATGGTGTTAATCGATAGTCGATAACCGATAATCAATCATCAATCAGCTATGAATATTTAATTGGATTCTAAAAATAATGATCACGGACTCTCATGTTCAAATGCGTGTGTGTGGGTTTTGGGGGGTGTATACCCCCTCGCATGTTGATGCTCAAGAATTGCTGAGGATTTGAAAGATTTACCCTAAAGAAGACATGGGAAAACTTATTGGGAATCCCATGTCTTCTTTAGGGTAGGTGCCGTTAATTTCTGGAATAGCCCACGTTCTGCCCCCCCACTTCATAATCAGAAGCTTTTCCCACCACGCTAGTAGATGCCACTGTAAAGTAGTGCTAGAGTTGGTCAGTGGCGTAACTTTGGGTCAGGGTGCCCGGGGGTGAAAATAAATCGGGTGCCCCTGACCAAGTATGTACATCTTGCATAGCCAATCAATTTTGCTATTGAAAGACAAAGACGCCAAAGTTTGTGGCGCCGGGGCAATTATGTGTGGAGCGTGAAAACTTGCATAAATACCACTAATTTGGTTATAATCAAGTTGAATTTCGTTCTTAAACGGCCTTTCAAATGATAATTCATGATGAAATGCAGCGAAGCGCTAAAATTCTCACTTCATGTAACTTGGAAGAAGCGCATAATCAAGGGGCACTGAAGTGGTCGATTCTGGCCCCTAAGACGGCGCCCAGGGCACGTGCTCCCCCTTGCCCTTAGTTACGCCATACGCCACTGGCTAGCTGCTAGTCTATACTTTACATAGACTTGACATAGATTAGTCACTGACAATCTCATTCTGCTAATGAATCATTTTCAACTCAAGCTCATTGCAGTGGTGGCCAGGGCCGTTCCGACCATTAGGCCAGGTAAGGCGGTCGCCTAGGGCGGCAAACGCAGAGGGGTGCAAAAAAGGCGAAAAAAGAACAAACGGGAATAAAGAAAGAAAAAGGAAGAAACAAATGAGGGCGGATAAAAAAATTGAAGAACAAGAAGTGGAATAAAAATACAGAAAAGAAGGAAAACGGTCGTGGGCAGTATACAAATAGGTCAAAACTGAAGTTTCAAGGGGTAACCCCTTAACACTTTTTGGTATGCTTTGGTGGGCGGCAGGAGAGGCTTTGCCTAGGGCGGCAAAATCCCTAGGAACGGGTCTGGTGGTGGCTTCAATATTTCGACACTATCTCCTAAATATGCTGTAAGTTTAAACCTTAAACACAATTAAGCAGTATGTTTCTGCTTATGTCCAAGCGATTTTGAAAATTTGTAAGCCGTAGTAATCAATGTTTCTTTAACGGGGAATCGTGGATCACACAAATTAGACTTGGTGAGAAAGTGCTTTCGACTACTTTGCTTAACCGCGGATCTCGTCAACAATGAGGTCAGATCATATAGCCAGCAGTAGTGCATAGAGTATCATGCCTACGGATTTCATCACAGTCTTACCTTAGCACGCTGGTAAGCAGCGTTTGAGATGGTGTTAATCGATAGTCGATAACCGATAATCAATCATCAATCAGCTATGAATATTTAATTGGATTCTAAAAATAATGATCACGGACTCTCATGTTCAAATGCGTGTGTGTGGGTTTGGGGGGGGTGTATACCCCCCTCGCATGTTGATGCTCGCAATTGCTGAGGACGGCTTTTACCCTAAAGAAGACATGGGAAAACGCATAAACTTATTGGGAATCCCATGTCTTCTTTAGGGTAGGTGCCGTTAATTTCTGGAATAGCCCATTACGACTCTAGGTGCATGTCAAATCTGTATGAGCTTTGCTTGTTTGTTTTGTTTTTATTTCATCTGGTGCCCGTTGGGTTCAGTTTGTATTTAAAGGTAGGACGTATTATGACCATTCCAGGATTTGAAAATGACCCCCTATTTCACGGGGTATTGAGGACATTTGCAGCAATTTTACCCCCTATTTTGCGCGAAATCAAGGAAAATTTTCCCCCAAATACCTCCCCTATTTTCATCATTTTGAGGATGCATTTTCATTTCACCCCCTTATCACGAGGAATCAAGGACATTTTTCGAAATAAATACCCCTTTACTATTTCAAGGACACTTTTGAATTTTCCCCTATTTCACGGGGAAATGAGGACAATTTTTTTTCAGAAGAAATACCCCTATCAATTTTTGTGTGGAACTACTAAAAAACGGACAGAAAAAATACAAAAAACAAAACTGTAGCGGTAAAACGCGGACGAAAGTCCTAGAAATACACCCTATTTTTCATTTCAAGGAAAATTTTGCTCCAAAACACCCCTAATTTGGACAATCACAAACAATTTTGTCCTCGAAAATTCCACAGACATTTCTTGAAAAGTACCCCTAATTGGAACCATCATGCGTAAACATCATCAGTGAAGACTGAACCCACCGGGATCTGGTGATTTTCTTTTTGTGTGTAGTTGTAATTTTTTTAGTTAAAGGGATGGTCACATCTGTTCTTAATGGTCTCACGATCATTGTGTCAATATCATTTGGATATGTGTTTATGTATTATATTGTATGGTGATACTGAAATAGAAATTGAATTGTAGAAATGTCTCCCAGTAGCTCATGAGCGGAGTCCATAAATACACTACAACATACATATTTAATGGAAATTTCATAGAAGCCCACCCCTCAATTTTCCTAGCAGGTTTAAAAATACGAAAAAAATTTTCAACTATTTAAAAAGAAAGATTTTGTTGCTTTGATACAAAAAAAATTGATCAGATCCTCATAATAGTGCCACCCACTTCATGTATGCCAAGTCCAACATGCTCCAAACATGGCCCATGTATATTCAGATCAGATTTGATGTACACCTACTTGTTCATTTGGTGTGATTCACAAATACACAAACGAGCAATAAAAAGAATAAACAAATATTTTGCCTACACAATGTAATTCCTAGTGAACATATTAGTAGTAGGTCTGTCTCTCTTGTCAAACATGCTAGCTGCAACAAGGAAGATAGAAGTGGGCTTCAAGTAGGAGATGCATTCATATATTACCCTAGTTGTATACTATTGCTTCCATCTGAAACTTTATCAATATTTAGTCTCTTTGGAACGAATTATTTAAAGGCAGCTAACATCAGCGTTAATTGTTTTTGTGAACAAGTGTAAACCACTATGGGATGAGAAAAGCAATGCTACAAATATATGTGTCACTAACAATTTACATACCTTTTTGGTAAGCTAATTGTAACAAATAATATTAGAGAATTTATTCTCTTCATAACTGAACATG
Source organism: Amphiura filiformis (assembly GCF_039555335.1). Classification (NCBI taxonomy): domain Eukaryota; kingdom Metazoa; phylum Echinodermata; class Ophiuroidea; order Amphilepidida; family Amphiuridae; genus Amphiura; species Amphiura filiformis. The sequence continues at coordinate 49,851,077 of NC_092630.1, read as the reverse complement.
AACTCAATTAAACTTTGTCCATAATTCTGGTTCACCAGTGCACCCTGTATGTCAAATAAGAGTTAGGGTGAGAGTTATTTTATGCTAGGGCACAGGATATTCCAGAATTATTCCCAACTTTGTCACACAGAAAATAATTGTGCATGGATACCTTTGTAAATTGTGCGATAGGCTTTTACGATGGGAGTTCATAACAATTGATAAGCTTTTAGCGGGTACGCCGTCGGGCAAGTTTAGAACCTTTTTCGACGGAGAATCCGCTAAAAACTTGCCAATTGAATACCTTTCTATCCATAACCAAATCATTGCCTTTAATTACACCTAACTGGAACCTCAGCTTTAGCCTTAAAACAAAGGTGCAAAGAGAATTGATCAATTATGCCTAAACAGCTTCCCGGTAAGATTGCCCTATAAACCGATTTAGCTATTGATTTTGCAACTCTTGCCTTACAACACAGAAAGATTGAGGTCACCTACTATGTAATATATAACGGAACTCCATTTTGCTGATCAATAATATCTAAAAGCATTTAGTGGAACAACAATACTATTTCAAAATCCTACTTACTATAAACTAATAACCCATGTACAGTGTTTCAAGTGGTGCAGCATAACAGTTCCCCATAATCCGGGAAGAGTTCTTGCAACATGATGTCCTACATGTATAAACAAAAGTGAGGAAGCCGACCCCCTTTCCCTCCCACGCTCCCTAAAACATAAGTGTGAAATGTTGACAATTCCAACCAGAATGATCAACTTTGACAGATATTGTAACTAATTTTCTTACTGATGTAACCCAACATTTTGACCCCATTTCCCCTCCCCCAACAAAAAGACTCTCGTTTATAGGACGTCATCAAACTTTTGGTTTGTTCTCTAAAGGATAAGTCAATCAAATTGTCATTATACTATTGGTAAACTATGTTTACAAGTCCAATAATTTACTCACGTTTTTAGACGTTTTATCTTCCGATCAGAAGACTTCATCAGTAATGCGATGCATGAGCAGAGTAGGAGTGTTGCTGGTTCATCGCATTAATGATGAAGTCTTCCGATCGGAAGATGAAACGTCTAAAAACGTGAGTAAATTATTGGACTTGCAAACATAATTTACCAATAGTATGATACATAACAGTCCTGATGAACTTATTCAAGAAATTGTCATTATGTATTTCATGTGAAAACTTGGCAAAACAAAAGTTAACAACAAAACTGATAATTACAAAGCTCCATTCAAGCAGGTGGTGGTCGCATTGCATTCTCTAAATTCAGTAAATTTTCATCCGTCAACCGTGTAATTGAATGGGATTATTTTGAAATTTTAAAACGCTTGAAATATCACAAACAAACAGGCCTATGTTGATAAATAATATAAATACAAGCTAAAACCGTTGGGGTTCGATAATGAACCCCACAAAACTAACCGAGTATATGGAAAATGCCATACGACTGGGCGGTTTCACAAGTTGCCGGCTCGATCATGTCATCCGCCGCCTGCATTCAAGTGCACATAGCTTACTCTACAAGTGTCCAGCCCCCAATCAATATAGAAAATGTGACATTTTACCCTTCTTATACCGTGGTCAGTTGAAATCCACACACCACTATGAAAGACATGACCTTAATCTTCCAACACAGATAGTGTGAATTTCAAATGGGGATACCTGAATTGGCAGCTCCATTTGAAATCTGCACCCCCATGTGGGACATATATCTTCCATAGTAGGTGTATCAACTGGAATAGCTCATTTTCAGTATTATCTGGTGCAGGTTTTTTAAGCTGGAATATACCGTATTGTCTCTAACAAACACCTCCGGGGCATTGCATTTTTTCAAAGAGGGGGCGTCTATTAGAGGCAAATTTTCAACGATAAAACACAGGCAAACTTCATACATAAGTGTGTAAATATGCATTTACCTGGAAATGACAAAATATCGCCAGGTGACCTCTGGTTGTACTTCATGTACTTAAACTTCAGGGTTGCAGTGCTATTTTTGGCTATCTAATCGCAATCGGTAAGTTTATTTACTCGAGGAAGCATTAACATTTCTGCATTTTTTAAGCATTTTGGTCAAAAAATATGAAGGGGGCGTTTATTAGAGGGGGGGGGGCGTTTATTAGAGAGGGAGCGTTTAATAGAGACAATATGGTAGTTACAGAATCAGATGTACTTTAGCCACTTGCTTGTTTCTTGTTTATTCCACCATTCCAAGAAGTATTATAGCTTCATCTAGTCAGGTTTCAATAGAGTGTCACTATCAGCTTATATGGCTCTCTCCATCTATTTTATGCATGGTCACAGCCATATGTTACTCAACTTACCGGAAACTGACCATGCAATGCAGGCGTCCATTTATTTCTAATTTTATACGCATACAAACACTTCAACTGCTAGGGTAAGGACATCTTGTATGGGATACAAATCAAGACATTGCAGATTTCCATCAATGTCTACTTGTGCATCTAAAAAACAAATCTTAAGAGGCTATTTTTAAATACTCTAGACACTTGTGGGCACTGTACTACACAGTTACCATGGTAATAGGACTTAAATCTGCACTAAATTAGAATTTTAAACTTAGTAAAAAAGTGCCCAGGATACTTCACAAATGTAGCTTAAGGGGATACTACACCCCTGGCCAATTTTGTGCCTGTTTTTGCATTTTTCTCAAAAATTATAGCGCAATGGTGACAAGTATGATATGTAATTTTTAGGGGCAAGGACTACAACTACTGCACTTAAAATTCAGCAACTCAAGCCAAGTAGTTATTGATTTATTGATCAAATATTGGTTTTCCCTCATTTTTGACTGTAACTCCACAACTGTTGTCTGTGCTGAAATAAAATTTCCAGTGTAGTAGTTGTAGTCCTTGCCCCTATAATATACATATTTTACTTTTCACCAATGTGCTATAATTTTAAAGAAAAATGCAAAAATAGGCACAAAATTGGTCAGGGATGTAGTACCCCCTTAACAATACTTTGATGCACTATTGTAATGACGGTGATATGGATACTTACTTTTTGAGTACCATCACTTCATTTTCTAGCGTCTCCTCTTTGCCTTTGATGGACTTTCTGTCAATGCATTTGACGGCTCTCAAAATCCCTGTGGTTTTCTCCTCAGCAAGTACAACCTCCGAAAATGCTCCTCTGAAATGAGAAAAACAAAAAGTGGTAAGTCTTCTTTGAAGTATAATTTACACCTTTGTTGATGCCTACCTGATGTACCTTTCCAACCTACCAGATATGCGCTTCTGCTTCTACCCCTACCTGACAAAAGACTATACACTTAGTATAGGTTTCATTAACAGTGGACAGATACATGTTTAAAGACTGCACAAAAAGTTACACAGCTGTTATAAATATGCTTGTAGCTTCGGAACTAAGAATTGTTTTCACAATATTTCAACATAGAAAGAAGGATGATTTATTTATGCACATTTCGATACGACGATACCCCATTTGACCAATTTCGTTCAATATAAACAACACCAGAATTTAAAAGTTGCAGCTATTTGTATTGATTTGAAGTCAGCGCGAAGATAATGGCAGGTTTTAAGTGCCACAATGCTTGCATTTAATAACAATATTGATCGCTGTAAACTGCAACTTTTAAATTCGGGTATTTTTCTTTTAAGGACTGCTGTGTGGTATTTATAACAGCTGCATTACTTTTTATTGCTACATGTTTATACTGCAAATTGTAAAAATATTAGCAAAAATGCAACTTATTTTAAAGAAATCAGACTTTATATTCAGTAACAATGGGGGTTATTATAGCATCCTCAACGAGCACATTCCCCATACAACTCCATGTTCACACCAGTTATATAAACACATGCAGCCCTAAAATAAAAATGGCTGTTTCATTTTTGGCCAAATTTTGCATATGGTCATGTTTTTTGAGGTGGGACCCAATTGTGTCACATCTTGCAATTTGTCAAAAATCAACTCCTTTTTTGTATTTCTGATTATATTTCAAAAGTTTTCACCCAAACTAGTAAAAGTATACATTTTTAGAAAGCATATATTGTCATGATTGCAAATCTGTAAAGTTTGAATGGATATACAGGGTGTACCAAAAATATACAGGGTGATTCCATTGAAAAATACCGAAAAAATTAAATTTCTTTACCGCCCCAATATTTCTACATAGTATATTAAATTGGAAAATGAACTTGATATTTGGAATGTACACAGTTAGTCCTTTCATTAAATATATAGTTTGCACTATATTTGTTAAGCCCATTGTGTTATACAGGGTGTGAAAAAAAAGTTGTAAATTAATTTTTTTAAATGTAAAATTTCCCTAAGTGCCATTAAATTTGGAAGATATATTCAAAATAGTTTACAGAATTGCTATAATATCAAATTTAAATATCCAATTCCTATATAGGGTGTTCCAAAAATCAATATTCAGTGAATAATTAGTAACAAAGGTACATGTACAATACATGTACAATTAGCCTACATGTATCAATAAACTATTTAACAATAACCAGAGATCAATATGTCATCAGATTAAATCCTTTGACTGTAATAATCTCCTTTTAGAAGATTTATTTCATATTTCAAAGATAAAACAATATTGAAATTTATTTCATATGCATGCATGCAGAATTACAGCCCATTGTATTGTATGACCCACATTCCACTGCATTAATTAAAAGCTTGTTAAATCCTTAATTACTAAGTTCATTAAGATTAACTAGGCAATTATAGTTATAGAAAGTTAAAAAATAAGATTAACATTATGCAAAATGCATTTTTACTTCTACTAGGCAACAAAGTGCATAAATTTTATTAATGAACATCAACTTCCCATTGGAATTACACAGAGCTCCTCCGCTTCCGGCTCCTCCACTTCCGGCACCACCCCTGACTAATTAACTTAATTAAGCTGTTGTAATTAATTAATACATTTGTTTAATTGTATTTGTTATTAATTCATTAGATTAATAATATATCTTCAAAATAAGACCAAAACCATTTGTTCATGATGAATTTTAGCAAAAATATAGGAATAAGTAGACAAAATGATTTAGCAAAATGTGACAGCACCACCTTTTTTAGGGTCCCAGTATAAAAAACATGACCATATGATATAGATTTAACATCTCAAATGTAATGCAATTGATGTCTTCACTGCTCTTCTAAATTCAATAGTAAAATGTCTGCCCAGACCAAGGTGATTATAAACAAGCAGCTGCATCCATCCGGCTTGAAAACTGGGGGGGAGTATTTGGTCTAAATGGTCAAAAAGTAGCGAAAAAGAAAAAAGGGCTTCTTTCCCCAAAAAAGTGAACCCCCAGGATTGATACCCATGCTTCCAAGCAATATGTATGTCTTGAGCTGTAAGCTCTGCTTCCTCTAAGCTCCTCTATTCAGTCTCTATGCAATTTTCCTACCTATAATATGCAATTTTAACATTTGATGGGACACTACGCTGTACTTAGCTTTAGGGTCCGTTCACAAACACTTGTTGGGGGGGCCTGATGCAAAAAGGGGGCCCTGAAAATTGTTCACCCTCCTAAGGGGGGGCCCTGAAAAAAATTACCACAAATTTTCCTGGAAAAATTAAGTTTATAAATTATGCTTTTCTATGGGGTTGACCCACAATTTACATGTCAAGAAGGGGGGCCCTGAAATTTTTGAGGTCTGTAAAGGGGCGGGGCCCGAAAAATTTTCACGATAAGTTTTTTTTTGCATCAGGCCCCCCCTTAAGTGCTTGTGAACGGACCCTTATACAGTTTTTTTTTCACTTCTTTTTATTTCAGACATCTTTGTTGAGTATATTACTTCCTATGTAAGAACATACTCCTACACATTAAACTAAAAATATCCTACAAATCTGCATACTTTTGTTTCAGAATATTTTAACAGCTTGCATTATTTATGTTTTCTCATTCCAATCATACCTGTTCTAATGTTTGGATACACTATATCCATGTATGTGGCCATGTTCTGGCATCCTTCACACACTGGATTGAGTTTCAACAACATGAATGCTCATTTGTTTCCCTGTTTAATGCACTACTATATGGAATTAAGCAACAGAGTACTTATACTTTTCTTTTTTCATCACACAAAAACTCACCAGAATTGTTACTTTTGGAAAAATGTTAACAGCAAAATGAACAGTAAATTAAATTGTATGTTTTTGCTCATTTAAACAACTACATATATTTTATCACCACTCAAACAGCTATATAAATGTCAATGATTTTTTGCACTATTCAGGAAACCAAAGAAGACAAATTTTCCACACAATTTCCCATCATCAAATTTAACATTTAGTGTAGGGCACATTTTCCCCTCCATTGCACTTGATTAAACTTCAAAATAAGTTTAAAAAAGTTGAGATGCAAATGCAGAGTATCTAAGGTATGCTGGTCAGATAGATGTTCACTTGGCTCAGCCATGCTCACTAAAATGATAAACCAACCAAACACAAATGCCAAGAGAGCACAAGTGATGTACATATTTCAAAGGGTATACAGAATTCAGCAGGTCTATCATCTTTATTTTAAAAAATTACACTTTATTTCATTTTGATTCTAACCATAGCAGCTGTCAAAAGCACTAGTTTCTTGAGTACAATGTACATTACTATTTTGTTTCTCTGCTTTTTCTTATGTTGCCTGGGGCAGAAGCAGAGTTATTAGCAAGTTCTTAAAAGGGTATTTCGAGATTTTAGCATCCTCTTTTAGGGTACAGTTCAACAGATATCCACACAAAAAAAGATTATTTCCAAAATTTCTGTTGATTCGGACATATTGAATATGCGAGTTATGCATATTAATTACACATATTACAGCATTCCATAGGTTACTGTTGTAATTTCGGTCCGTCAACAGCCCCAAGATGCAAATTGGATGATACCTTAGTCAAACAATCAAATCTGCAAAAAGCTTATGCACACAATTAATCATGATGTAGTCCCACGTTTCTGATGGTATAAAAATCTCAACTTATTTGGTTTAAGTTGGACGGATGAGGCTGTGGATCACAAAGTGTCTCTTTTAAATACAAAATATCCAGTACAACTTTTAGTTGAAGAGGCATGTTATAG